>NW_023276806.1:45841232-46141232 GCF_003668045.3 Cricetulus griseus | reverse complement strand
TAAATTTCTCACTTTATCTAGGTAACAGCTTGCCAAATTTTAGGAATTGCCTCATCCATCAGCCTCTCTAAAATATCCCATGACATTCACAAGCCCGTTATGTCATTTCCCACTCTGGGTCAGTTACTTTTGCAATGACCTGCAATAATTCATGGTTACACTTTTATTATAAAGGGAAGAGCTCAACAGATTTCTTTAAACCAGTTGTCTCTATCCTGATTACAGAAAACATGTTTTTTTTGACCCTCCATCCAAGAATAGATGACTGAATTTAACACAGCATTTTCCTAAAAGATAATTATTTCTTATAGAGTATCCCTAATAGCTCTATAGCTCTCTCCTCTTTCTAAGGCTGATTCTTCTGTAATTTTATAATTATTGCAAGAACCAATTAACACGTTGCCTATCCCTGAAATGTTCATCATCTCAAAGTTGATGCTGTGGCTTTCAAATTAAGGTATAATTTATGAAAAGGAGATATGATATTTATTCAATTTATTGTAAAAATAAATTTAAAATGATTTAATACTAGATTTCAGTTCCTCAATATGTTTCATGTGGGTTTATTTTCATCCAGGAGAAAATTTTAATTTTCTTTTATAATATATATATATATATATATATATATAGTTAGTTAGTTAGTTTAAAAAAATCATATTTTACATATCAATCCCAGTTCCACCTCTCTCACATCCCCCCATGTCCCCTTAATGTTATACTCTCAACTATAGTTGATTTTTTTAAATTTTCTTAACCCTTAACTACTTTGAAACTACATTCCATAACTATAACTGTCAGTAGAACTGATAGAAATATCTTTCTAAAGTTCTCATAATATTTTAAGTAAAATATTGCCTAAAGACCCTTTTCTACTTACTTTTATTGTATCTGCTGTTATGGAAAACAGAGATACTCGGTATATATTGGTGTTTTGATTATTAAAGAACACTAGAGATATACTTTAAATGGTTTATTTATCTTTCAACGTTCCCTAAAGTGAAAATCTGGAGGTAATAAGATAATATGAGAGAAGAAACTCTGTAATGATAGGAACTTAGGAGGCAGGGAAAGCACCCTAAGCATAATTGTCACCCATTTCCAGGGTCCAGCTGTTTTAGTCGGAAATGTGAATTGTTCTTATACTTTCTCTTTTTGTCTGAAGGCTAGAGAAAGAGGGAGAAATGGAAAAACAGGAATAGTGGATAATTATAGTTTTCATCTGTAGTGTGAATTCTAATTGGTCTTAATAATAAAGACCTGGAGCCAGATATAGGGGTAAAGATCAGAGCAGCAGAGCAACCAGTCACTAGTTCTTACCTGTGTTGAATCTTCATACCAATGATGTGTTCCTGTCTCTATGAATGCTCAGACAGAATGCAATGAGTTCCTATCTCCTCCTATTTTATAATTCCTCTCTCTGTCCAGCCTTATAACTCCTGTCTCAACCTCCCTAGTGCTGGGATTAAAACTTGTGACTCCCAAATACTGGGATTAAAGATGTGAGTCACTACTGACTGGCTCTTTTTCTCTTTGAGACTGAATCAATCTAGTGTAGCGGAGGGTGGCCTTGAACTCACAGAGATCCATCTGACTCTGAGTGCTGGGATTAACGGTGTGTGTCATCACTGTCTGACTTCTGTCTCACTAGTGATTTGCTCCATACCCTGATTTTCAGGCAAGCTTTATTTGTTAAAGCACCAAAGTAATCATTAAAAATCACGAGTCGAATTTCAAATATTTTTGTCATGTTTTCAATGAAGATAAATCTAACTATATGTACTCTCCTTTGTCTGCCAAGTAGACAGAGTAACATTTGGAAACATCTTAAAACAATTCTCCCTATTAAGTAAGAGAAAAAGTGGTTCCTGTGCAGAGACACTCTTGAAATTAGTTCTGTGCAAAAGTTATACATTTAATAATATTTATTATACAAACAGATAACATTTCAATGTGGAAAATAAAGTTAACAGAACCTGGGGATTTTTTATAGTAAAAAATCTAGTTTCTTAAAACAATACTTGGTCAGGGAATTTTTTATATCTCCATTCTGACCATATGAGGAAACCACTTCTGTTTCATACTCTATACTTCCATTGGAGCCAATATTTAAGACTACTAAGACCCTGCTTATTTGGAAATCAGTGTGGGTTAATAAAAACTCACAGTCTTCCATCAACCCAAAATAAGGCACTTCTAGGTAAGGTTAGTTTTCAGAAGCAGTTTCAGGAGAGAGAGAGAGAGAGAGAGAGAGAGAGAGAGAGAGAGAGAGAGAGAGAGAGAGAGAGAGAGAGAAATAAGGGCAGTGCTACAAATTATATAATAGAGCCCAGAACTCAAGCATATGCAGTTTCATATTTAGCACCTCTCCAAAAGAGCATTTTTATAATAGAACTGCTTTATATTTAGATCTGTATCATCCTTGGATGGCTTGTCTTCTTCCAATTCTCTGAGGACATTCTCAAAATAATAGTGACATGGAAGCCTCAGCATGCTTTGGAGGTAAAAGTCCTTTGTGTACAAAGACACTGCTGCAGCTGGCCCATCCTCAGGAGACTGCCATCACGCCTGTTTTTAATGTGATTTTGCCTTTCAACTTTTAAAGTGAAAGCACAAGAAGATGAGAATAAATGTGATTTCTCTACATTTGTAACCAACTCTGCTTGCTTATTCTTTGCATGCTTGCTACATAGTGTTCATTGCATTTATTTGTTGAATTAACTGGAAAACTGCATACTGGCCAAGCTCTGATTTTCTTTACATTGTTATTTTATGTCATTATCTACAATTATCCTACATTCTTCAGTTTCATTTTTCTTTCTTTTTTTTAATAAGCTAATTGAACTTTTTCATTGTCTCTTTCTGGATCCACTCTCCAAACACAGTAACATTGGGGTGGGGGCGTGTTAGAATTCAGTCTGTAAAACAGCCTAGGAGGATGACAGTATGCATAAGCTAGTAATTCTCAATCCAGTAATGATATAAAACTTAAAATTACTTAAGCATCTGAATATAATAGGTATGACTATTCAGTAGCTGACTACTGTATTTAAGGTGCATTTGAATTTATGTATTTACTTTAATTGCAATTGCAATTGATGGTATCTTACAGGATGGTCACAAAGATTGAACTCTGGCTCTTAGGCTTAGTGGCAAGTGTCTTAACCAACTGAGTCATCCCACCAGCCCTTCCTTGTGAAATTTCATATGAAAAAGACATATGTGTATGACTATGTTTGTGTGAGTCAAAATGTATTTATCAATAATAGCTGTATAATTTCCTTTGTCATATTGCTATGAATTGAATAAAAGATAATTTCTGATATGTTTTATGTTGTTAACAGGAAAAGAAATTTTAATCTGTATATATATTATCAATTTAATTTTATTACTGACATTTTCTATTTTCCCTTTTATTGAAATTATATTCCTTTCTCATATAATATATCCTGATTATCACTTCCCCTCTCTAAACTTCTCAAATACTCCTCATCTGTCATGTATTACAGATCCACTCCCTTTCTGTTTCTCATTATAAAAGAATGCTTTCTAATATATAAAAACCATATATATATATATATATATATATATATATATATATATATATGAAACAAAAACTATCATGGCAACCCAATAGGACAAAAAGAGTCCCTCAAATAGGCACAAGAATCAGAGACCCACTTGTTCATATAGTCAGGAGTCTTATAAAAATCCTAAGGAAAAGCAGTAATATAGCACAGTGTACTAGGTACAGACCAGTGTAGACCCTGTGCTTGCTGCTCGAGTGACAGCCAGTTCATGTGCTAGTTGCTTAGTCACTTCAGAGGGTTTTGTTGTCCAGGTGTCCTACATTGCTCAGGCTCCAAAAATCTCCACTTGATTCACTGAGCTTTGAGGAAAGGGATTTGATGAAGTAATTTAATGTTAGGCTGTGGGTCTCCTATGGGACATGTGTTCCCATCTGCTGCCAGTTGAAGCCGCTCTGATGATGACTGGATAAGAGATTCATCTGGAGGAGTATAGGAGAATATCATTAGGCATCATTTTATTGATAATATACTTTCTGGATTTGTTTGCTTCTTTCTTTTATGACCAATAGTATTTGGTGTCACCCATGTTTCTGGGCTCTCTATTCTCTGGTTGTTTATTATCCCAGCAGTGAAATTTAGGTCAAATCAGATATTCATGGGCTTTTCCTACAAATTCTTTGTCACCATCTCCCTATGTATTTTCAGGAATACAGAGTGTAGGCCAGAGATTTTGTGACTGTGTTGAGGTCCATATTAATCTTTTTTTAGACTGAATAATACCTTCCCATACCAAAGATACTTGAAGATAGGGGTGAAGGCTCCATTTTTTTTGAGTTGTGTGGGTGTTGTCCTCAGCAAGGAGGCCTTGCTGTCAGTTTGTGAAAAGCAAACCTTTGTCTTAGAAACAACCTGGATTGTTTGGAGATTTTCATGGGACCATCTGGCCAACAACTCAATATAATGTCCCAGACCCACTACTAGAAGCCTTGCCTAGCAGCAAGAGATGGTCAGCTGTTACTCCACATCCTCTGTTACTTGCAGTGATCCTTAAAAGATCACTTTTATAGATTCCAGCACTTCCCCCTGCACTAAGTTTCACTATCAGTCCCCGTAAAGTCCCCCAATTTCAGTTGTCTCCGCCCATGCTTTTTTCCTCAACCTCACATTCCCTCAAAATTCTGAACACCCATTACTACCTGATCCTAGGTTACCCATAATATCTTTTGTATTTTCCTCTCCCAGGGATATCCATATGCCCCATCAAATCCCTTGTCTTTACCAAATCCCTCTGTGTCTGTGGACTGTACCTTGATTATCATTTACTCAACAGATAATAACTACTTATAAGTAAATGGATATCATATTTGTCTTTCTGAATCTGGGTTACCTCATTTTGTATAATTGTTTAGTAGTTTCATCATTTGCCTGAAAAAACAAAATATGATATCATTTAAAAAAGAAGTCTGAGTATTACTCCATTGTGCAGAAGTAACACTTTTTGTTTATACATTCTTCTGTTGTGGGACATCTAGGTTTGTTTTCAGTTTCTTGCTACTATGAATAAAGACACAATGAACATCGTTTATTAAGGGGAACAAAAGTTTATTTCTCATTTTTTGTGCTATGTATCATCCCATTAATTTATTTATTGGTACCATGTGTAGATACTAAATTTATGCTAAATATCTCTTTCACTAGGTGTAAGAAAATAACCCAGAAAATGTAACATTCTTTTTTATTTTTTATTAGAAACAAGCTTATTTTACATGTTAATTGCAGTTCCCTCTCCCTCCCCTGCCCCCCACCCCCATCCCAACCCCTTTCTGCTACAAAGGGAGGGCACAGAGTTCCATGGGGGATCTTCAAAAGTCTGTCACATCATTTGGAGTGGGGCCTAAAACCTGCCAAGTCTGTCTAGGCTGAGAGATTATCCCTCCATGTAGAGAGGGCTCCCAAATACCATTCATATACTAGAGATAAATACTGATCCACTACCAGAGGCCCCATAGTTTGCCCAGACCTCCAAACTGACATTCTCGCTCAGGGATTCTGGAACACTCTTATTCTGGTTAGCATTCTTTATAAGAAGTGTTCTGTATCATTCCTGGAGAGATGGCTTAGTAGTTAAACACTCATACTCCTACTAAAGTGGGCAGGAGTTTGATTTTCATCACGTATATCAGATGTCTCACACCCACCTGGAACTCTATTTCTACTTGGATCTAATACCTCTGGCCTCTGATCTCATCTGCACTCATTTACACACATATTCTTAAAAGAAAATTGGGAATCAATCTACCTCAAGGGCCAGTGATATCATAAAACTTGGGCATATACCCAAAGAATGCTCAATCATACCACAAGGACACTTGCTCAGCAATGTTCATGGCAGCATTGTTCATAATTGCCCAAACCTAGAAACAATCTAGATTCCCCTCAACCAAAGAATGGAAAAAGAAAATACGGTACATTTATACAATGGAATATTACTCACCTGAAAACAAAAAAAAAAAAACAAAAAAACAAACAAACAAACAAAAACAATGACACCATAAAATTTTCAGGCAAATGGAAGGAACTAGAAAGAAAACATTCTGAGTGAGGTAACCCAAACCCAGAAAGACAAACCTGCTATGAACTCACTCATAGGTGGATAGTAGATGTAAATTAAAAATAACCAGACTACAATCCACAGAGCCTGAGAATCTAGGTAAAAAGAAGTAAAAGAGGGACAAATTGATCATCCTGGGAAAGGGAATTAGATGATATTTCCTTGGTAAACTGCTGGGAGGGTGATGGTAAAGGGGAAGGGATTCAGATTAGAACATGAGGGGATAAAATGGTCAAGTTGGGAGAAGGACACAGTGGGAGAGCAATGAAAGAGATATCTTGATAAAGAAAGCCACATTGTTGGGGAGAAACATATTTCTAGGGAACCTCCCAGGAATCCACAAGGATGACTCCAGCTAAGACTCCTACCAATGTTGGAGAGGGTGCTAGGACAAGCCTCCTCTTGTAATCAGACTGGTAAATGCCCCAGCTGTCATCATAGAGCCTCAGCAAAAAAATTGAAGGAACCAGATGCAGAGATCCACAACCAAGCACAAGTTCAAATTCTAGGAATCCAGTTGAAGAGAGAGAGGAGAGAATATATGACCAAGAGAGGCCAAGATCATGAGGGTAAATCTACAGAGACAGCTGAACCAAACACATGGGAACTCATGAACTCCAGACCAACAGACATAGAGCCTCCATGGAATTTAACTTGGCCTTCTGCATTGGGATACAATTGTGTAGCTGTTCTATCTGAGGGGGTCCTGACCACAGGACAAGTATCTATCCCTGGTGCCTGAGCTAGCTGCTTGGAGCCCATTCCCTAGGTTGGAATACTAAGATCAGCCTTAATTGCAGGAAGGAGTGGCTTGGTGCTGTCTCAACTTAATTGGTCACTCATCGTCAAGGGCCATGGGAGCCCATATCCTGAGGAAGGAGTGGATGAAGATGGGAAGATGGGGAGGAAAGAAGGACGTAGCTGAAGAGGAGGTGGGAAGCATAACTGTGGTTGCAATGCAAAATGAAATTTAAGAAAACAAACTTAAGTAAAAGTGATCTCTTGTACCAATTCATTCAAGAGTACCTCCCACAATCTCCTTTAGGAGGTTCTGTGTTATCAGGTTTATGTTGAGGTTTTTGATCCATTTGGACTTAAGTTTTGTGCATGGGGACACATATGGATCTATCTTCAGTCTTCTACATGCCAGCATCCAGCAATGCCAGCACCATTTGTTGAAGATGCTTTCATTTTTCCAATGTATAACTTTAGCTTCTTTGTCAAAAATCAGGTGTTTTAGGCATATGGGTTAATATCAGGGCTTTCAGCTTAATTCCATTCATCTACCTGTCTATTTTTGTGGCAATATCAAGCTGTTTTCAGGACTATAGCTCTATAATAGGACTTGAAGTCAGGGATGATGATGCCTCTGGAAGTTCCATTATGGTACAGGGTTGTTGTGGCTGTTCTGGGCCTTCTGCTTTTCCATATAAAGTTAAGTATTATTTTTTCAATGTCTGTGAAGAATTTTGCTGAGATTTTGAAGGGGATTGCATTGAATTTGTAAATTGCTTTTTATTAAGATTGGCATTTTTACCATGTTTATCCTATCTAAGGGCATGGGAGATCTTTCCATTTTCTGGTGTCTTCTTTAATTTCTTTCTTTAAAGACTCAATGTTCTTGTTAAAGAGGTCTTTCACTTGTTTGGTTAGGATTACCCCAAGACATTTTCTGTTGTTTGTGGCTATTGAAAAGGGTGATGATTCTCTGATTTCATACTTGGCCCATCTATTGTCTGTATGTATATGGTAGGGGTACTGATTTTTTTTTTGAGTTAATCTTGTCTCCTGCCACTTTTCTGAAGATGTTTATCAGCTATAAAAGTTCCCTGTTAGACATTTTTGGGTCAATTAGGTATATCATCTGCAAATAATGAAAGTTTGAATTCTTCCTTTCCAAAGTGGAAGGTACCCTTGAATGAATTGGTACAGGAGTTCACTTCATGAACATAATTCCACTATCACAGACACTGAGATCGACAATTAATAAATGGGAACTCCTGAAACTGAGAAACTTCTGTAAGGCAAAGACCTAGTCAACAAGACAGAATGGTAGCCCACAGAACGGGAAAAGATCTTCACCAATCCCACACCTGACAGAGGGCTGATTTCCAAGATATACAAAGAACACAAGAAGCTAGTCACCAAAACACCAACTAATCCAATTAAAAAGTGGGGTTCAGAAGTAAATAGAGAATTCTCAATAGAGTAATCTAAGATGGCTGGAAGACACTTAGGAAAGTGTTCAACATCTTTAGCCATTAGGGAAATGCAAATGAAAACAACTCTGAGATACTATCTTACACCTGCTAGAATGGCCTAAATTAAAATAAAAAATGACAGTCTGTTCTGGAGAGGATGTGGAGAACAGAAACATTCCTCCATTGCTGATGGGAGTGCAAACGTTTTGTGTTCAGTTTGGAAATCAGTAAAGGAGTTTCTCAGGAAAATAGGAATGAATCACCCTACCTCATGATCCAGCAATTCCACTCTTAGGTATATACCCAAAGGATTCACATTTATACAAAAGGACATATGTTCAACATATGTGGAAAACAGAACAAAACAATGAAATATTGAAATAGATGGAACTGGAAGAAACCATCCTGAGTGAGATAACCCAGTCACAGAAATACAAGCATGGTATGTACTTATTCATATATTGATATTAGACATAGAGCAAAGGACTACCAGCTTACAATCCACATCACCAGAGAAACTAGGAATCAAAGAGCACCCCAAGAGAAAAATGCATGATTCCCAGAAGAAGGGGAAAGGGACAAGAACTCTTGAACAAATTGGGAGCAAGGGCAGGGGGAGAGTGGAGGTTGGTAAGTAAAAGGGAAGGGGAGAAGACAAGGAGGGAAGGAGAACAAGAGGGATCAGGAAGACTGAGGCAGAAGAGAAACAGAAGAGAGCAAGAAAAGATATACCTTAATAGGAGTCAGTATAGGTTTAAAGAGAAATCTGGCACTAGGGAAATGTTCAGAGATCCACAAAGATGACTCCAACTAAGAATCTAAGCAGTAGCAGATAGGTCACCTTTGATGCCCTTACCCTATAATGAGATTGATGACTACCTTAATTGGCATCCTAGAGCCTTCACCCAGTTGCTGATGGGAGCAGGCACCTACAGCTGAGCACTGAACCATACTTGTGGAATCCAGTTGTAGAGAGGGAGGAGGGATGAGCAAAGGAATTAAGGCTATGCTGGAGAAACCTACAGAACAAACTGATCTGACCTAGTGAGAACACATGGACCCCAGTCATAAAGTTGGGGAACCAGCATTGGACTGAACCAAACCATTTGAATGTGGGTGACAATCAGGCTGCATGGGCAGTCTATGGGACTTCTAACAGGGAACTAGTATTTAGCCCTAGTGCACAAATGTACATTGGGAGCCTATTCTCTATGGAGGGATACTATTTCAGCCCAGATACACAGAGGAGGGACTAGACCCTCCCCTAAATGATGTGACATATTTTGATGATCTCTCCATGGAAGGCTTGTCTGTCCTTGGGGAGTGGGTGGTGGTGGGTAGGGAGCATGGCAGGATAGGAGGCAGAGGGAACAGGGGTATTGATAAGTAAAATGATTGTTTCTAAATAAAAAAGAAAAAAGTAAAACATAAATATTTAAAATAAAATTTCTCATTTGTAACATGAAAATAAAAACCCAGATATAGATACTGGGGTTCAAGCTAATGGTAGGGTCAGTGAAGCAGCCAGCTACTAGCTCTTACCTCTACCTCAGACTGAAAGGGTGATTCTGGCTCTATAAATCCTCAGAATGCAAGGCTGTCTTCATGAATCCTCAGAGACAATAGCTCTCTACATCTGGAAACTAAATCTCTACATGAGACCCTATGCTTCTTCGTTTTATACTTCCATAGTCCTGGGATTAAAGGCATCAGATTCCAAGTGCTAAAATGACCTTTGTGTGAGCTGTTTGTTTTTGAACTGGATCAATTTCATGTAGCTGTGTGTAGCCTTGAACTCACAGAGATCCTCCTATCTGTGTTTTGAGACTTGTTTCAAGGTATGTGCTTGGTGTACCTAGCTCTATGGTAGGTAGTGTGGCTGCTGGAATTGAAGGTGTGTATCACCACTGACTGAACTTTGTGAATTGTGTCTAGATTTGCATTCTGAACTCTCAGACAAGATTTATTAAATCATAAATAATGTATCACCACATTCACTTAATGAGATTTCTTCATTATAAAAACTTTGCAAGGAAAATCCACAGAAGACAATGTCACCAGTGCCAGTGCCAGTGACCAAAGAGTCCCTGGATTAAGAAGGACACAAAATCATAGGTTTATTGCAGCCAGCAGTTTATATACAAGAAGAGATGGAAAACACCACCTGCTAGCAGAACACAATCCCACGCCCCATCATAAACAAGGAATCCACAACTCCTGCCCATGGCCAATGAAGCAAGAAGGGGATGGGGGCAAGGCATAATGTTTCAAAAACAAGAAAAGTTCATAACAGGATGTTAGTGGTCAAGTCTTAGAAAAACAGGAGATACATGTGGTTGCTGGAAACAACTCACAGAGACGCTGTGGGGGCTGAGTCACAACAAGACAACACACCAATTGGAGAAGAATTGAAACATGTCCCTTTATGTTTGCCTAAGGAAAGGAAAGGTTCAGTTCTTCTATCCTCATTTCTAGCATAGATATTATTATTATATGTACTACTTGGAGAAGTAGAAGAAGAAGAAAAGGACTAATAAGCAAGTAGTTTGGAAAAGAATAAATTGAAGCAATCATGTTTCATATGATACTGTGTAAAGAAAATCATAAAGACATCACATAAACTATTAGAAGTAATAAGTTTATAGAGAACATAAATTAGGCCCACCAAGCACATAATATTTCTACAGTTTATAAGAAAGAAATTGAAGACAGCACAAAAAATTGGAACAATATTCCAGACATCTTGGATGAAGTAATGATAATTGTTAAAATGTTGATAATATTTTAAGTGAAACCGAGTCAATACTATGTCACTGAACATCAATGAAATTATTCACAGAACTGTACATTGTAATAATATGATCAATTTTTTCAAAGCACAAAAGCGTAAAGCACACACAGTAATTTTGAACAAAAATAATAAAGTTAAAGGAATCACACTGCAATCCTCAATCTATACCATAAAGATAAAGTAATCAGAATAACATTGAATGGCAAGAAGACATGCTAAACAACAGAACAAGAAGGAGAACATAGAAAAAATATTCATGTATTTATATACATCTGAATTTTGACAAAGACTGTAAAATTATAGTGGAGAAGAAGTCTCTACAACAGTTTATATTGGGAAAATTGGATAATTACATGTTGTTATGTTAAATTAGATTTTTACCTCTGACCATATTCAAATCAACTAAAATGTTGACAAGCTTTAAATATTAAGACCAGAAACTTTAAATATTACAGAAGAGGTCATACAGAAACTGCACATCATTAGTCTGGGTATTACTCTTTTGAAATGATGATTAAAACCACTAACATATTTTAAAAATAATGATTAGTTGTATTACTAGAAATAAAAAGACTTAGTCACAGTCAAGAAAAGCATAAAAACAGTGAAGTGACCAGCACAAATGGGTATTTATAAGTAAACAACTGGTATGAGATTAAATACTATAACATATATGGACAGTAGAATCTCAAAGGCAAGTAAACAAATATACAAATCAGACACCAGAAATAATCAAGTTTATGGATGGAACCAATAAAACAGAAAAAAAGAGAATGGAAAGAAACAATGAATCACAGTGTTGGTTCTTTGACAAAAACAACAAGATAGACTAAGTAACCAAAAGGCAGAGAGAATATCCAAATTAACAAAACAGAAACGAAAAGGGGAACATAACAACAGACACTGAGGAAATCCAGAGAATCATCAGATCATACTTCAAAAACCTGCACTCCACAAAGTTGGAAATTTTAAAAGAGATGCACAGTTTTCTGAATAGTTTCCACATGCTAAAATTAAATCTAGACTAAATAAACAATTAAAATAGATCTATAACCCCTAAGCAAATAGAACCTCTCATTAAAATCTCCCAAACAATAAAAACCCAGGACCAGATGGCTTCAGCACAGAATTCTACCAGAATTTTAAAGAACTAATTCCCATACTCCTCCAATTCTTTCACAAGGTAAAAGCAGAAGGAACATTGCAAAATTTATTTTATACAAAGCTACAATTACCCTGATACCCAAGCCAAACAAAAATGCAGCAAAGAAAGAAAAACACACACCAATCACCCTCATAAACATTGATGCAAAAATAATCAATAAAACACTAGAAAACCAAATAAAAAATACACATAAATAATTATCCCCCATTACTGAGTATGCATCATCCCAGAGATGCAGGGTTGTTTCAAAATATGGAATTGGTAAATGTAATCCACCATATAAACAAACTGAAAGAAAAAAGACATGATCATTCATTAGATGATTAAAAAGCCTTTGAAAAACCCAACACCCCATTCATGATAAAGTCCTTGGAGAGATCAGGGATACAAGGAACATAATGGAAAGCAAATTACAAAAAGCTGATAGCCAACATCAGGTTAAATGGAGAGAAATTCAAAATGATTCCACTAAAATCAGGAAGAAGACAGGTTGCCCACTATCTCCATATCTATTCAATACAGGCCTTGAAATTTTCTCTAGAACAATAAGATGATAAAAGTAAATCAAAGGATATAAATTGGAAAGGAAGAACTCAAACTATCACCATTGCAGAGGATATGATAGTACACATAATTATACCCCAAAACTGTACTTGAGAACTCCCACAGATGTTAAATAACTCAGTAATGTGGCGTAACACAAGATTAACTAAAAAATCAGTAGCTCTCCTATCTATCTATCTATCTATCTATCTATCTATCTATCTATCTATGATAAATGGACAGAAAAATTTCAGGGAAACATCACACTTTACAATAACCAAAAATAACATAAAATATGAAGGGATAACATTAACCAAACAAGTGAAAGATCTGTGTGAAAAGAACTTTTAGTCTCTAAATAAAAGATTTGAAAAGATATCAGAAAATGGAAAGATGTACCAAGTTCTTGGATAGGTAGGTTCAACAAAATAGAAATGGCAATCTAACCAAAAGCAATCTACAGATTCATAGAAAATACATAAAGAACTCAAGAAACTAGACATCAAAATGCAAAATAATCCAATTTAAAAAATAGGAATATACCTCATTTTCTCTTCAGATCTTATAAATCCTCCACCTTTTACTGAAATTTGGTACAGAGCTAACCAGATCATTCTCATCAGAAGAATCTCAAACAGCCAAAAGACATTAAAGGAAGTGCTCAACATCCTTAATCATCAAGGAAATGCAAATCAAAACAAAACTGAGAAAACATCTTATGCCTGTCAGAATGGCTAAAATAAAAAATACCAAGTACAGCTTATGTCAGAGAGGATGTGAAGTCAGGGCAACACTCTTCCTCTGCTGGTAGGAATGCAAACTTTTACAGCTACTTTGCAAAACAGTGTGGTGGTTTCTCAAAATATTGGGAATCAGTGGAGAAAACAAGATATTCCATGACAAAAACAGATTTAAACAATACATATCCACAAATCCAGCACTACAGAAGGTTCTGGAAGGAAAACTCCAACCCAAGGAATATAACTACATGCACAAAAACACAGGCAATAGATAATCTAATTTTGCCAAACACAAAAAGAAGCAGGAGGGCAAAAACCACACACAATGATACCACCAACAATAAATCCAAAACAAACAAGAACCAACTAACAATGGACATTAATATCCCTCATGTCAATGGTCTTAACTTACCCATAAAAAGATATAGGTTAACAGAATGGATATGAAGATAGAATCCATTCTTCTGCTGTTTACAAGAAACATACCTCAACTTCAAAGACAGGCAATACCTCAGAGTAAAAGGATGGGAAAAGATTTTCCAATCAAATGGCCTCAAGAAACAAGCCGGTGTAGCAATCCTAATATCTAACAAATTGGACTTTAAACTAAAACAATCCAAAGAGATAAAGAAGGGCATTTCATACTCAATCACAGGAAAAAGTCCATCAAGATGAAATGTCAATCCTGAACATCTATGCTCCAAATACGAAGGCACCCACATTTGTGAAAGAAACATTACTAAAGCTCAAACCACACATAAAACCACACACACTTATAGTAGGAAACTTCAACACTCCCCTTATGCCACTAGACAGGACAACCAGACAAAAACTTAACAAAGAAACAAAGGACCTGAAAGAAGTTATGACCCAACTGGGGTTAACGGATATCTATAGAGCATTCCATCCAAACTCAAAAGAATATACCTTCTTCTCAGCACCACATGGCACCTTCTCTAAAATTGACCACATAGTAGGCAACAAAGCAAACCTCCATAGTTACAAAAGAATTGAAATAACCCCCTGTATCTTATCAGACCACCATGCATTAAAGCTAGAATTCAGCAACAATACAAATGGCAGAAAACCTGCAAACTCTTGGAAAATGAACCACCACCCAATTGCACCATTCCTGGGTTGAGGAAAAAATAAAAAAAAACAAATTAAAGTCTTCCTAGAATCTAATGAGAATGCAGACACAACATACCCAAACTTGTGGGACACTCTGAAAGCAGTGCTAAGAGGGAAGTTTATAGCACTAAGTGCCCACATGAAGAAACTAGAGAAAAGTCACATCAGAGAACTGACAGAACAACTGAAAGCACTAGAGCAAAAAGAAGCAAACTCACCAAGGAGGAGTAGACGCCAGGAAATAATCAACCTGAGAGCTGAAATCAATAAAGTAGAAACTAGGAAAACATTACAAAGAATCAATGAAACAAAGAGTTGGTTCTTTGAGAAGATCAACAAGATAGACAAACCTCTAGCCAAACTAACCAAAAGGCAGAGAGAGAGCACACTAATTAACAAAATCAGAAACGAAAAGGGGGATATAACAACGGACACTGTGGAAATCCAGAGAATCTTTAGGTCATACTTTGAAAATCTGTACTCCACAAAATTCGAAAATCTAATGGAAATGGACAGTTTCCTGGATAAATATCACTTACCAAAATTAAATCAAGATCAGATAAACAGTTTAAATTGACCCATAACCTCAAATGAAATAGAAACAGTCATCAAAAGCCTCCCAACCAAAAAAAGCCCAGGACCAGATGGCTTCACTGCAGAATTCTACCAGAAATTCAAACAAGAGCTGATACCAGTACTCCTCAAACTGTTCTGCACAATAGAAGCCGAAAGGACATTGCCAAACTCTTTCTACGAGGCTACAATCACTTTGATACCCAAGCCACACAAAGATAAGACTAAGAAAAAGAACTACAGACCAATATCCCTCATGAACATCGATGCTAAAATACTCAATAAAATATTGGCTAATCGAATCCAAGAACATATCAGAAAAATCATCCACCACGATCAAGTAGGCTTCATCCCAGGGATGCAAGGATGGTTCAACATACGAAAAACCATCAATGTAATCCACCATATAAACAAACTGAAAAAGAAAAACCACATGATCATCTCACTAGATGCTGAAAAAGCCTTTGACAAAATCCAACATCCCTTCATGATAAAGATCTTGGAGAGAACAGGAGTAACAGGAACATATCTAAACATGATAAACGTGATATACACCAAACCAAGAGCCAACATCAAACTAAATGAAGAGAAACTCGAAGCATTTCCTCTAAAATCAGGAACAAGACAAGGATGTCCACTCTCTCCATACCTCTTCAGTATTGTACTTGAAGTTCTAGCTAGAGCAATAAGACAAGAACAGGGGATCAAAGGGATACAAATTGGAAAGGACAAAGTCAAACTTTCACTATTTGCTGATGACATGATAGTCTACATAAGTGACCTGAAAAACTCTACCAGGAAACTCCTACAGCTGATAAACACCTTCAGCAAGGTAGCAGGATACAAAATTAACTCAAAAAATCTGTAGCCCTACTGTATACAGATGATAAACTCAATGAGAAAGAAATCATGGAAATATCACCTTTCACAATATCCACAAGCAACATAAAATACCTGGGGGTAACACTAACCAAAAAAGTGAAAGACCTATACAATGAGAACTTTGAGACTCTAAAGAAAGAAATTAAAGAAGATACCAGAAAGTGGAAAGATCTCACATTTTTCTTGGATAGGCAGAATTAATATAGTAAAAATGGCAATCATACCAAAAGCAATCTACAGATTCAATGCAATCCCCATCAAAATCACAACACAGTTTTTCACAGACATTGAGAGAACAATACTCAACTTTATATGGGAAAATAAAAAAACCCAGGATAGCCAAAACAACTCTTTACAATAAAAGATCTTCTGGAGGCATCACCATTCCTGACTTCAAGCTCTATTATAGAGCCATAGTTCTGAAAACAGCTTGGTATTGGCACAAGAATTGACAGATAGACCAATGGAATGGAATTGAAGACCCAGATATTAACCCACGCACCTACGAACACCTTATTTTTGACAAAGGTGCTAAATCCATACAATGGAAAAAAGATAGCATCTTCAACAAATGGTGCTGGCACAATTGGATTCGAACATGCAGAAAATTGCAGATTGATCCATACCTGTCACCATGCATGAAACTTAAGTGCAAATGGATCAAAGATCTCTCCATAAACCCAGCCACACTGAATCTTCTAGAAGAGAAAGTGGGAATAACCCTTGAACAAATTGGCACAGGAGAATGATTCCTGAACATCACGCCAGAAGCACAGACACTGAGGTCTGCAATCAATAAATGGGACCTCCTGAAACTGAGAAGCTTCTGTAAGGCAAAGGACACAGTCAGTAAGACAAAACGACCACCCACAGAATGGGAAAAGATCTTCACCAGCCCCACATCTGACAGAGGACTGATTTCCAAAATATACAAGGAGCTCAAGAAGCTAGCCACCAAAACACCATACAATGAAATTAAAAAGTGGGGTGCAGAACTAAACAGAGATTTTTCAACAGAGGAATCTGAAATGGCTGAAAGACACTTAAGAAAGTGCTCAAAATCCTTGGCCATCAGAGAAATGCAACTCAAAACAACTCTGAGATACCATCTCACACCTGTCAGAATGGCTAAAATCAAAAATACCAATGACAACCTATGCTGGAGAGGATGCGGAGAAGAAGGAACACTCCTCCATTGCTGGTGGGAGTGTGAACTTGTAAGACCACTTTGGAATGCAGTATGGCGGTTGCTCAGAAAAAATGGGAATCAACCTACCTCAAGATACAGCCATTCCTCTCTTGGGTATATACCCAAATACTGCATGTCCATACAACAAGTACATATGTTCAACCATGTTCATAGCAGCATTGTTTGTAATAGCCAGAACCTGGAAGCAACCTAGATGCCCCTCAACTGAAGAATGGAAAGAGAAAATGTGGTACATTTATACAATGGAGTACTACTCAGCAGAAAAATGCAATGGAATCTTGAAATTCGCAGGCAAATGGATGGAACTAGAAGAAACCATCCTGAGTGAGGTAACCCAATCACAAAAAGACAAACTTGGTATGTACTCACTCATATATGATTTTTAGACATAGAGCAAAGGTTTACCAGCCTATAATCTGCTTCCCCAAAGAAACTAGAAATCATGAATGACTCTAAGGGATAAATGGACCCCAGGAACGGGAAGTGGCATGAACTCCCGAGCTAATCGAGAGCATGAGGGGAGTGGGTGCTGCCATAATAAGAGCACAAGAATAAGAGTAGAGGAGAAGAAATGGAGGAGCAGATATATTGAGTTGGGGAAGAATAGAGGAGAGAGAGCAGGAAGAGAGATACCATATCAGAGGGAGCCACTATAGGTCTGAGAAGAGATATAGAACTAGCGAGATCTCCAGAGACCTACAAGGATGACACGATCTGACAGTCTGGGCAGTGGAGGAGAGGATGGCCTAGAAGCCCTTCCCCTAGAATGAGATTGATGACTACTCTCTATGCTATCCTAGAGTCCTCATCCAGTGGCTGATGGAAGCAGAGACACACATCCACAGAAATACACTGAGCTGAAATTGGAACCTAGTTGAAGAGAGGGAGGAATGAAGAACGAAGGGTTCTGTACCAGGTTGGAGAAACTCACAGAAACAGTTGACCTGAAAAAGGGAAAGCATGTCGACCCCAGATGCTCTTTGGGAGGCCAGTACGGGACTAATCCAGCCCCCGGATCATGGATGCCAATGGGGAGGCCCCTGCACTCATGGGAGCCTCCAGAGGTGGACTGGCGTTTTGCCCTGGTGTGTGTGTGGGGGACTATGAGAGCCCATCCCACTTGAAGGGATGCGCTCTGTCTCAGGACACATGGGGAATGGCCTAGGCCCAGCACAGGAAGATTTGGTGGACTTGGTGGAGCCCTGGTTGGGGGCCCCACCCTGCCTGGGGAGTGGTGGGTAGATGGGTAGGGGTAGGTTGGAGGTGGGGAGGTGGGGGGAGAAGGAATGGGGGGAGGGGAGGGAGAGGGAGAGGGGAATTACATGTGAAACAAGCCTGTTCCCTAACTTGAATTAATAATAATAAGAAGAATAAAAAAAAAAAAAAGAAGAACCAGTGACACCACTCTTGGGAATATAACCAAATGGTACTCAGTCAGAAGGACACTTGATAAAAATGTGCACAGCAGTATTATTTGTAATAGCCAGAGCCTGTAAACAACCTAGATGCCCTTCAATTGATGAATGTAAAAGGAAAATGTAGTATATTTACACAATGGAATTTTTCTCAGCTGTAAACAAAAATGACATCATGAAATCTGCAGGCAAATTGATGGAACTTGAAAAAAATTCCTGAGTGAGGTACCCCAGACCCTGAAAGACAAACATGATATTGTTTTCACTCGTAAGTGGATAATAGATGTAAATGAAAGGATAATCAGACTACAAAACACATATCTAGAGAAACTAAGTAACAAGGAGGAACTGAAGAGGGATGCATGGATCTCAGTGGGAAGGGGAATTACATGAGATCTCCTGTATTCTCCTCTAATTAGGTTAGTGAATACCCCTACTATCATCACAGAGCCTTCATCCTGTAATTGATGGAAACTGATGCAGAGATTTACAACTGAACTCCAGGAATCCGGTCAAAGTTAAGGAAGAAAGAAATATAGTAGCAAGTGAGGTCAAGATCATGATGGAGAAACCTACACAGATAGCTTAACCAAGCTGGTGAAAGCTGAAGAACTCTAGACTGACAGCTGTGGAGGCTCCAAGGGACCAAACTAGGCCCTCAGTATGTGGGAGACAGCTGTGAAGCTTGGATTATTGGCGGAACCACTGGCAGTAGGACTAGAATTTATCTGTTGTGCCTGAGCTAGCTTGTTGAGGCCCATTCCCTTAGATTGGATACCATGCTCTTCCTTAATGCAGGGGGAAGGGGCTTGGCCCTACCCCAAATTAATGTGCCATACTTTGTTGACTTCCTATGGGAGCCCTTATCCATTTCGAGGAGTGGATGAGGTGTGGGATGGGGGTCAGGCAATGAGGGATTGTAGGAGGGGTGAGAGGGAGAACTGTGGTTGGAATGGAAAATGAAATTTACAAAATAATTAAATTTTAAAAAGACTACAAAATGAATAAATTATTAAGGACAACAATGTGGAGGTTCATTAAAATTAAAAATGTATCCAAAGGATGCTTAATCATATTAAAAGAATACTAGCCTCATTATGTTCATAGCAGTTTTGTTTCTAATAGCCAGAACCTGAAAAACAACCTAGATGTCCCTCAATCAAAGAATGGATAGAGAAAATGTGATACATTTATACAATGGAATGTTACTCAGCTGTTAAAAATAAAGTTGTCATGAAATTTTCAGGCAAATAGATAGAACAAGAAAAATCTCATTCAGAGTGAAGTAACACAGACCCAGAAAGACAAACATGGTAAAGACTCAGTCATAAGTGGATATTATCTGTAAAATAAAGGATAACTATGTCACAACTCGCAGACCTAGAAAGACTAGATAACAAGGGACATTCAAAGAGGGACACCTGGATCTTTCTACAAAGGGGAAATAGAAAAGATTTCATCAGTGGTCTGAGGGCAGATGAGGAGGGGAACAAGAGTAACCAAGTTGAATGCAGGAGGATCATGAGAGTACTGAAGGAGACTCCTCAAAAAGGGGGGCATTTGGGGTGAGGTTATAACCTGGAATAAGGAAATTCCCCAGGAATGTATGAGGATTACTCCAGCTGAGACTTCTAGCAATAGCAGATAGGTTCTCTGAACTTGCCATCTCCTATGACCAGGTAAAATTTCTAGGGGAGAGAGTGTGACATCATTTCAGCCACATACACTTTGATTAAAGTTAATTATGACTCCTTTCAAAGGCAGATAGGTAGCCTGAACTGGTCATCTTCTTTGACTAGGTAAAACTTCAAGTGGAGGAGTGAAACCAACCCAGTCACAACCATCCAGCTACAGTCTACCCTGCCTGTGGAATGTGCTGGCATATGGGTGGTACAGAGATTGAGGGAGAGGCCAACCAATGATTGGTCTATTTCTAAAACCCATGCAAGGAGAACAAATCAAATACTGACACTGCCTGGAGCATCAGAACCAACAGCTTAGATGACCCAGAGACATAGGATAGAACCAAACGTGGCTAGAGGGGAAATAAATGGCAATGTAATGATGCCTAGTGATATTTTGCTATAGTAACAGTAGGGGGATGCCAAGCTCAATTCTCATCAGAGAGGCTTTGTACAGCAACTGATGTAATCAGATGCAGACACACAGTCAAACATTAGGAGGAGCTCAGGGAAGACTACATAAGAGGTGGAGAATGGATTGTAGGAGCCAGTGGTATCAAGGACAACACAAGAAAGCCCACAGAATCAACTCACATGGGTGCACAGGGGCTCACAGAGACTGAACCAACAACTGTTGAGACAGCACCGGACTGACTAAGCACTCGCTATATTACAGTTGTGTAGCATAGCCCTCTTGTGGGACTCCTAATTGTGGCAACAAGGGCTGTCTGACTCATTTTTGAGTTTTTGGGACATTATCCTCATATTGGGTCACTGAGTGGGTAATTGGTCTTATTGCAACTTACTGAATTATTTGTTGTTTTCCTTTGGAGGTTTTCCCTGAGGAGTTAATTGAGGGTGGGAAGAGATGGGGGTGGGGGAGGTAATAGGAGGAGTGGAGGGATTGAATCTGTGTCAAGGCTAAAAATTAAATTATTAAATAATTAAAAATGTAGTTACCATGCCACGTGATCCATCCATATATATATATATATATATATATATTATATATATATATATATATATATCAGCCCAAATGAACCTGACCTATGGAACACACAACCACACAAAAACACTCCTATTTATCACTGAAAAATTTATAGAAACATGAATCTGGCATAAACCCTAAGAGCATTTAATGGATGAGAAATATGTATTTAAGTGTAAAATAGAATGCTATTCAGCGACACACAGTAAAAGATGGAATGTTACCACTCATCATTTGATTTTCATTTCTTGTTCTTTTAAGCTTATGTTTGAAAATTAAATGCCATTTAAACTATAGCCTACTGTGATACTTGTATTGTTCTTTGCTTCACCACTTTGTACTTCATCTCATAGATCACAATCAAGACAAAATAACCCTAAAATATTAGTCCTTGAACTTTCTTTGTAGTGCTTCTTCACATCACAAGTTAAAGTTATAAATGGAATGTTTAATAACACTGGTAAACAGGCACCCTTTCAATGACAGTGCACAGATGTTACTGGTTATACATGAAAAGTCCTACTGAACTTCATGTGTTGGGGTCTTATTATCAAATGATGGGGTCTTACAAAGTATTTATATTCCAAGGCTTCAGACCTAATCAATGGTTGAACCATTTCAAGGATTCATAATAAGTTGACATTCATGGGAATTGGTAAAAATGTGAGGCATGAGCAATTGAAGGAATGATGGCTTATACTTGGCCAGGTGTGTCTTCCCTGATTCTGTCCTATTGATGTTTTCTCTGTTTTGTGTCAACTCTCCTGTTACCTTGTCTGTTCTACTATTCTATCCTGGCTGTGATGAACTGACAGCTCCAAATCCATGAACCAAAATAACCAAGTTGTTTTTGTCAACTATTTGGTGAGAAATCTGACCAAAGTACTAATAAAATTATACAGAGCAGAATTGTATGTTTTGATTTTCTACATCCTTTCATGCTTATCTTGATATGTTTTCTAATTCTAGAGAAAATGTTCAAAACAATATAAAATGATGTATATGTTTTTAAATCTTATGTGGTTTTTCATATAATGAAAACTGTGGTTTTTTTTTTTTACCTTTGAATACCCATTTATTTAAACCAGTTTAGTCATTCTTTATGCTCAAGATTCATATTAATGAGAAAGTCCTACAGAAACATTGCTTTCTAGTGTTGATATCTTCACCTGCTAAGGAAAAAATGTTAAAGTTTGGGGGTTGTGGAATCATATATTTTACAAGAAAAGTTATCAATAAATAAAAGTATTATAATCCTTGCCCAATGACATGGTCATTAGAAGGTGATATAAAAATGTCAATAAAGGTTGGATCTATATTCATAGGTAATATAAATTTCCAGACTTGTATAACCTCATTTCTTTCTTTTCATGTAAGGTACTGCTTCCAGGCTTTATATGCTCAGGTTGTGTTGCAATTATTAGTTGAGTAATCAGAAAAAAAGTTTTGTCTTTATTTGTAGCTATGTGTTCATTTTTAAGCCAAAGAATGTCAACGACTTCAGTAATTTGCATCAAGAAGAATTACTTTAAGATATTAAACTCAATACATAAGGAGTTTTTGATAATTGTCTACATTTTGCCAGATACTGGTCTCAGTACCAAAGATACAAGAATGGGCACACTTACAAATAGCTCTGTCATCATGATGCAACTTATATTCTATAAAGCATAGTCAATACACAAGACACTTAACAAATTAGCATGGGTATATAGCATACTTGAAAACTATAAGCGTTATGAAGGGAACAAATAAGGGAAACAGTAAAAAAAAAAAGTAGAGTGATGAAAGGGAGGTAGGTGTTATCTTTTTGTTTTTTGAACTTTGGTTTTCAAACAAAGTCAAGATTCTCCAGACTTAGCCGCCTGAGTACTGGTACAAGTAGGTGATATTACACCTGGCTTGTAATATGTCATAACTTTACATAAATGTGTGGAAGACGTTTAATGGGACAGTGCCTTTTGAGCAATGTCCTGGAGAAGGTGATGGCAGGATCACAGATGTGTCTATGGAGAACATGTACAGCTTAGAGAATAAGCTCAGTGTTCTAAAGAGAGAGCAGGAGATAGTGAGAGTGAGAATGACTTACTCAACTTTGGGTGAATCAAAGTAAGCAGATATTTTGGAATCCTGGATACTGAATAGGAACTTATATTTAGTTCTTAGAAAATTCACAATATCAGCTCAGTATCTCTGAAATGTAATAGCTCATGAAAGCAAAAACAATAAGGTGTTCATTGTATAATAATGTACTGACCTTATAGATTTACTCATAACAGTTCTAAGTAATTAGAGATCACAAACCTTCGACTTTATTTGGAACAGAAAGAGCTCAAATTTTCAGTAGCTCTTCTGTACTAGTAAACAAAGCTATAGTCAGTACCAGAGATTTTCTATATTAACCATCCTTGAGTCTGAATGAGATCTGTAGTTTTCTTTGGAAGAACACATTACAGCATACAGGGGTCCACTACCTAATATTTGAGCCCATTTTTGCTATATAATTATTTTTCTTGTTATCACTGGAAAGGCAAACCATTTGTTCTGAGCCACCACATCATGAAGGTGACAGGACAAGGCCTAAGCATGGCCTGTCATCAACACTCAGTATGCATCGAAGCTTTCTGTGTTACAAACTAAGAAGACCTGCATAATGACCATGGACATATGAGGTTATAAGATGACCCTTCCCCAGTTGAGCCTCGGATGAGGAATATCAGAAAGATACACATAAGCGATGCTCATTCTCTTGGGTCATAGAAACTGTAACATAGCATGTGTTGTGTTCAGCTACTTTGTCTGCAGTAGTTTTTCACACAATACTAAACAACTGATAACTTCACCCACCTGATTTTATACGTATTTAAACTAAGTTATACAGAAGGGGTCTAAGGCAGTTATGGGGATGGTGCAACTCAGATCTGCTTCAAGAGAAATGCTCCTGTAGTGAATCAGAGCCAGCAGCAGTGTTCCATTCTCACCCACCCCATCACACCCCAGTCCTCCAACCCTATGCCATAGACAGGCATATCACTAATGACTTAGCAATAACTAAATGGCTTTTAAGCCACAAGACAATATGATGCCCCTCTAAAGGGGTTCATTAGAAGAGTTCCATTAGAAGCAGTCTTATTTTTTCCTTTCTATTCTTCACAGTGGTGGACTGACATTAGAGACTACAATCTCTCTCTCTATCTATCTATCTATCTATCTATCTATCTATCTATCTATCTATCTCTCTTTCCTGTAGTAAATATGAAAAAAGGAGGTTGGGTATTTGGGTGTTTTACAGTTTCCCTGCTCTGAACTTCAATCTCAGCCTAGGTAAAAAAAAAGACTGTGCCACATAGCAGGGGGCCCATGAAGAGCCAATAAATAAACTATCATCGCCAACTAAATTATGGTCAGTAACAATAGTAACTGAGCATGCCCCTATTCAAGGGTTTTGCTAATTTTTTTTCTCCTTCATTTTTTCTAAGTGTGAAAGGAAATGCAGGAACCAAAAAGAACTTTAAAAATGAACACAGCATAAAGGGTGGGGCTGGTGGAGAAAGCATAAAGAGAAGAAAAGAAGCCAATACAACTAACGTAAGAGACCAAGCAAAGAGGCTGCATTGGTCATTTTGAGCAGTTCTGTTTTGCCTCCTGGTTGTGGACACAGGCTTCCTGGAGCTGTTGTGGTCACTGCAGGCTTCTGTTGGACCAGTGCAGCCCTTCACTGGGATTTCAGCTTGTAAGTTCCCCATTGATGCAGTCTATTTCCTATGTGTCTCTTGTCTGGTGTCCATGGGGAGCCAGGCTTCTTGTTCTTTCTAGCTGCAGGAATACACAAGATTCCTCTTGGTCTGTCATCATTTCACACTTGCCTACTCACATGATTGTCCTTTTTCCTGCTCTTCATAGTCTTGGTGTGCTCCAAGACAAATAGATGCTCCTTTGATTTGAAAGTACTACTTCAAATGTTTTATGGAAACAAACAAGATAACCTGAGAACAAACAAAGGGACACCAAACATTTAAAGAAACTATGAAATTCAGTCACAGCATAAGATCTTTGGTGACTACTGCTGCCACATTGACACCAAAACTACACACTGAAGCTCTCTTCTTCAATGTCTAAATTGTGTCTTATAATTACCAATTAATAGTCTTTTATGATGATGAGCAAAAAGTCTAAGAGTGTGAATTATATCCTAAAAACACAATGGAAGGATAGATAACATGAAGACTTGGCATTTGAAGTGTTCTTTGGAAGGGCAATCTCTTCAAGGACAATGAAGCAATGGCACTCTGAAGTAGATAACTGTGTGCAATACTATCACAGAGTTCACCATGTTAATTTACAAGAGAAAGTCTGTGGAACCCACACTTTTCCTTCTAGAGAACTTTGACACATTCTCCATTTTAGAGCTATGTAATAGCAACCAAAGTGAAGAGTTTATGACTGGTTTTATATTTTTCATAAAAAATAACAGGCAGTGTGAGTTTTTTTATATGAAAGCACCACAAAATCAACTAACTTACAAATTTGGGGGGTCTATTGTATTGTATGTAAAAGAGCAGGATGAGAGATACCATATCAGAGGGAGTCACTATAGGTCCGAGAAGAGATCTGGAACTAGGAAGATCTCCAGAGACCTATAAGGATGACACGATCTGATAGTCAGGGCAGTGGAGGAGAGGATGGCCTAGAAACCCTTCCCCTAGAATGAGATTGATGACTACTCTCTATGCTATCCTAGAGTCCTCATCCAGTGGCTGATGGAAGCAGAGACAGACATCCACAGAAATACACTGAGCTGAAATCTGGAACTTAGTTGAAGAGAGGGAGGAATGAAAACTGTGTTTTTATATTTTACCTTTTTAATATAATATTTGATTCAGCATTCTCTTAATGAATGTTTACTCAATAAATAGCAAATAGCAACTTATTGACCATCCTTTCAAATTTACATTCTTTAATAGTTCATTAAAGAAGTTGGAAAATATCATGATAAAATTGCAATATTTGAACTGAGAGTAAAATGAATGACAACACTCAGATTTATCTTCAGTCGGAAAACTGGGTTATTTCTTTGTATCTACAAGAATAACACTACAGAAAGAATATTCTTTTACCATGAAACAAATCCATGATTGATAATCATCAATGCTTAATTCATTTTTGTACAATAGTAATATCCATAAAGTATATTCGTAATAGTTTGTAGCTTATTTCATTGGAGATGCTTCTAGTGAATGCTTCAATTCAATATGATATTGTTCAATAAGAAATCATTTATTACATTGAACATTTTTCAATAACAAAAATGCTCATGAATCTTCCTATTAGAAAATGAAACTGTTAGTAAGCTTAGCTTCAACACTCACTTTTCTCTGGTGAACACTATTTAATTTAGGAATATTTTGATAAGAATTAATCATTTTTGAAGAAAAATGCTTTGTCATATTAAAAAGTCCTTGAGTTTTCTAGTATAGACTTTGGAATGGTTTACTCAAATATTTTTCTTTAGTCAGTATTGCATTCTTGTTGATTATTTAAATTCAATTATTTCATTTCAATAGTTTAATTCACTATACATCACTTAATATTATTGAACATGAAATTAATTAAAATCCATAGAATAAGAGAACAGATAATGAAACTATGCGTCAATAATCACAAGGAAATAAAAGGCCTAGGTAGTATAAAAGTTCTAAGAAGAAGGGCTTTGTGAAAATCACAAGGGCTTTTTTAAGAGAAAATGCGTTTATTTCAAGACAGATAATTTGAGGTAAACTTATGTCTATTTTTGTTTATAACTCCATGACACTTTATCTCATTGTTTTTGTATTTTTCTGCTTCACTCATATGGAACCTAACTGTCTTCATAGTCTAGCCAGCTGTTTTCCAATAATAAATACTGATCTTCCATATAAATTATTTAAAGAATCCCACACTAGTCTATTTTTTAAAAAATGGACAAATGAAGAATTTTCAGATGATTGTACTGGACTTTCTTTAAAAATTTTTAATGGTTAATCAAAATAAAAGGGTGGTAAGCATTTGGCCATCTCTGATGAGAAACAGCAAAAAGAGGAATGACCCCAGAATAGAGTAGGCTAGGCAACAACCTTGAAACTAAGAGAGTGCAGAAAATCTTTGGCACATTTAGCTAATTAATGATAAATTAAGATCACTATAAACAAAAGAGTTGAAAATAGCTTTGGATTGATTTATTCCTGTGAATAACACTACAGAATTTCTAAAGATAATAGCTAGTTGTCCATCTGATATGGGTTCATGGTATATGGCTAAAGATGAAATAATAGAGTCACAAGATAGGATAACAAAATACCAGTATTGAAAGAATATCTTTGGTGGGAAACATGCTGGGAAATTAACTATGGATGAGATTTTAGTACTTTCTCCTGACTAGAAAATCATGCAGTGAGAAAAAGTTTTGGATGGAATGTTGGAACAATGAATATATTCCTGAACAGATCTCCATATTAGAATTTAAAACACATCAACATCAGTGTCTCCAAACCTCAAGGATCAGCATAAAAGACATGAATGCTTCTGTGGTCCACGCCAGTTATCTTCTCTAATACTCTCTTGATATTTATCTGGATATAAAAAGTACTCTAAAGGTAAACAAAGAGCTACACAGAGATATAACAGCTATCCTAAGACAGGTATGATTCTTTGTATTGGTAAATGACTGTTTCATATCTTAGCATCATGAAATATTTGTGCACAGTTTTTTCAATCATTTCTCTTACACCTGGTGGCAAATATCCTTGTATCATTTCGTCTTTGTGTACTTTACAAGTAAGTATATACATGCAGTAACAATTAGTGAAAAAAAAGAGGTCATTAATTTGAAGAAGATCAGGGATGTCTAGATATATAGGAGTTAGAAGAAGAAAAAGGGAAATGTAACGGAATAATATCAAAATTTACAGCAAAAAGCATTGTTGGATTAGACAAATGCATGAGACATTGTTAAAAATATTACAAAATAGTAACAAGGATTTTCGTTTAAAACTATGATTTTAATGTTTATCATATATAAGAAAAAGTATATGTTTGGTTCATTTTCATTGAGATCTAAATGTCAGGATAAGACATAAGCCTTCATATTAATTTAAATTACTTAAAACTGTCTTATGATTTTGAATTATTGAATAATAAAATCTACTGAAGTGTTCTGAAGAAGGCAATGCTGGATAATTAATTGCTGTGTACTCTTACAGCTTTGTGAACTTTTTTCTTTAAATACCCACATTAAGAGGACTCTAATGGTATAATAAACTTTGTTGCTGGTTTCATAATTGAAAAAAT
Source organism: Cricetulus griseus (assembly GCF_003668045.3). Taxonomy (NCBI): domain Eukaryota; kingdom Metazoa; phylum Chordata; class Mammalia; order Rodentia; family Cricetidae; genus Cricetulus; species Cricetulus griseus. Next base: position 46,112,447 of record NW_023276806.1, on the reverse strand, counting down.
GTTGTTGAAGTTCAGCTTGGATAATACTTTCTAATAATTGTGATATGGACCATTGCATAAACACAATTATTTGCTAGTTTCCCTCTGCATAGTTTTGATTTGGAAGTTATATCATTGCTTTTAGATGTTTGAATACTAACAAGCATTTTCTTCTAAGAATTAGATTAAGAAATATCAGCACTGAGGTGGAAGGAAAGCTGTTCCAAGAGTCGTCAGTGAAGCTACAATGGAAATCTGCTAGTCTGAGCAAGCATTCTATTTGCTTATAGCTCAATAAATGCAGGATGTGTTCCTCCATTTATAGATGCTCCTTTATATTAGATAGTCAGCTATATACTTTTCATTATCCTATTTAATTACTATTTCATTATCTAAAGGTAATATTTTTTCAATATAGGGTATTTTTAATAACTCAGTTTAGATTCCAATCAAATGATGCTTAAACACAATGAATCTCCTCATGAAAGACTTTTTTATTCAAGTGTTATGCCAGGGAATTTTTAGAAATAAATTGTACTAGAACTTTGGGTAATCTATATAATACTGTATCAAAAAATGTTTGATATTATTTTTCTTGCTAAATACCAGCTTACTTTTGGGTGAAGAATACATAATGAGGTCACATTCTTAAATCAGTCTATTTTTATAGCAAATTCTTATTATTATCTACCTACATATTTACATTCTGTTATTTTATACTCTTTTATTTATCTGAAATATTTTATGACTATTATTACCAAAAGTATGCCATACTGCATTCCTTTACAAATATCTCACTACCAGGTGGTAGTGAAAATAAGAATATGTATATAAACCATATAAATATATGTGTAAAATTATTAGGATAGGTTCATTTTTATATAATTTCAAAATTGGAAATAATCTTCAGTAAGTGACTAGCTATAAGTAGTACAGCAGGGCCCCTCAACTGAGGTTTTCTTTTTCTCATTTATCACTCTCAAACTTGATGTATCTTAATTAACCAAGGTCACTGAAAGATGTTCCCACTTATTAATTACAATTAGGCAGTGAAAATAACCTAATAATCATAAGCAATGCCTGTATTACTTTCTTTCATCCTACCAGTGAGGTACCTTACTGCAACACTGGCGTAAGAACTGTGGGTTTGAGCACTATGATGACACATGCAGTAATCTAGAGTTAGAGACCGGTGGATCACAGTGATTTTGGGAGCAAACTGTTCTAATAGTAAGGGATGTCCTTATGTACAGGAGTATAGGGCCATCCCCTATAGCATCAGCATACTAACAGGACCACTTATCTGAAGCAAACTACCTCTCCCTATCTCATCAGACTTAAATTGCCAAAGCTTGTCCTATAAGGGTGGGTTTGTGATACCCTCTCTCATTTTTGCTGGTATTTTGACTAGTTTGGCCATGTGTACATCTTGTGATATAAATCTGGCCAAGAAATTAGAAGAACATAGATACCAGGAGAGAACCAATGGTGATGATGATGATGATGATGGTGGTGGTAGTGGTGGTGGTAGTGGTAGTGATGTAATTTGACATAGCATAAAAATACCTTCTCTGAATCCATCGAAGTGTACATTTATCAACCCACATCAAACAAGCTCTACATTGCAAAAAATGACAATAAATACTGAGAACGCCAGATGAAAGATATGTACATTTCAAACCCTAAATGAAACATCTATAACAAGTCCAATGTCCAATAACAATTTTCAAATAGTCTTTGGAAAGATTGTAAAAGGAATATGTTAGGAAGAATGACTATCAAAAAATGTCTTCTGCAAATGGTAGCTTTATTGGCTGCAATTACCTACAAAAAATAATTTATAGTAACAATGAAGTATTTGTTCAATGTTTGAATTAAAATATTTCACTTTGATTAAAGGAAATTGTCACTTATGCTCATATATACAAACTTATGTAACTATGTTCTAGCATTTCTATATATATTGTATAAACAATAAATCTGATTTTCTCCTATTTATTTTCTTCAATATTTAGCCTATTTGCATTTTAGTTAATAAAGTCTAACTTTTTTGCAATTGCCTGCACAAATAAAACTTTTGTTTCAAAAGTAATATTCATAGATCTTATTATGAGACTTTTTTAGGATTGATTAATGTACCTGTATTAGAAAAAATAACTTCATATAGTGTTCTTTAATATAGCAATCACAAAGCTAAAAACTTGTATCTTATTGGGCAGAGGCTAAGAGATATGTCCAAACATAATACTAATGATGATATTCAGATTTGTTGATCGGATTATGTTGTTTTTCTTTTTAAGTTTTTTCACATATAAACCACAGTTACAACTGCCTCCTCTCCTCTCTTTCATCCTCTTCATCTTCTATCCCCCCTATTTCCCCCTCCATTCCTTCTCTGTCTCCATTCAGAAGGGGAAAAGTCTCCCATGGGAGTCAACAAAGCATAAAGCTTTGTGGATCAGAATCCACAGCCACAAAACAAAGTATAAAACAAAACAAAACAAAACAAAATTCCATATGGCTCAGTATCTCCATATCATCTCCATATATACTCAAGCTTCAACTATAGTGTAATGAGTTTTAAGCATCCTCTAAACTTTGTTATAATCTAAGGATTCAAATTCACAGTTATTTCTAATTTAGCTTTTTCTGGAGAAGGAGTGTGATTTGGTATGCTCACACTTTTGCCAGGCTGTTGAGATTTTTTTTTTAAAGAATCTAATTATGTAGTCACATTTGGCTTGAAACTATCTAAGTAGTACAGGATGGACAAACTCACAGAGATACACCTGCCTCTGCCTCCTGTATTTTGGGATTATAAGTGGAGCACTATATCTGGACTTCATGCTTATCCTTTGTCCCTAAAGAGGAGGAAATGACTATAAATCATGCAACATATGTGTCATGATGTGCGTCTAACAAGATTATAGAAACAGTAGTTATGATAGAGAATCAGAAACTGTGTTTCCTGCATAAGTTCCTTTCCATATTGTTTGTAAATATTAAATAATAGTTTGAGCAGTGTCTGATTTCTCAGTTGACCTGCAGCTGTGATTTACACAGTGAAACATTACTTCCTGGGGTGGGGGTGGGATTCAATTTGCTGCTTCAATGATAACACATATTAAATCAACAGCCTCTGGCAGATAGACATGGCCAAATTTGCATGAATATTTCTTTTCCTGAAAAATCACACATAAAATACTGTTTTAAATGCTCACAGAAATTTTTGTATAGAAACCAGAAAGTCTCCTTAGAAGCAGCTGAAGGAACCTTTTGCAATGGTGTTAAAACTTAAAGATCATTTTCACTAGCATAACTTGAGCATTGTTCAGTCAGAACAATTTAAGATAAGAAACAAAGGTTTAGATGGAACCCATTGGACATTTTATAAATTATAACATCTTCTCAGCATAATTTACTTTAAATTAAGCTCTGACTTTTCAACACACAATAAATTATACATACATGGTCTCCAAAATCTATATTCTTGACCTTGGTCCACTGTCTTTTATGATTCCAGAGCTAGTCAATACAGCACTTAGGAGAAGGTCTGTGAAGAGGAATGATCTCCACATGACAGATGACACCAATAAAGTTTCCACTTCCATCTGTCTGTAACAACACTAAACATCACTCTGTTTGCCAAGTTTTCACTGAGTCAAATATAGTGCAGGACAAAGTTCCAAATTTTGTAAGAGTTTACAGTCTAGTAAAAAAGATGATCTAGTGAAATAGTGATGTGATTAAATGTGACTGCTGTTCTTGGTTAAAGACTGTAAAAGTAAAAAAAGACTGATAATATTTGGCCCAAGACTCTGCCAGAAACTATTGTTTGATTATCAGATTTTTCTGTTTATTTATTTATTTATTTATTTATTTATTTATTTATTTATTGTCTCTCCTGAAAAATGTCTCTTAAACTTAGATCAAAGTAATAGTTGCTTATCTTTTATAATAACTACTGGAGAATTAAATAATCAAGAATGAATAAGACTTTACAAAAATAATTACTTCTAATCAGAGAGTCAACAGATCCAACCATATGTTATGCAGCATGAAAGTCACAAAGCTGAATAAGATATGTTCTCTGATGAAAGGATCACATAACACTGAAGATATTTTGAAGAGTACACATAGTAAGCATGTGCTGATTCTATAACTCAATATTTGGAAACATAGATGAATAATATTTAATATTTTTTGTTTGGTAAAATTTTATACTTGAATGCAAAATACACTAATTATATCTACCTCCTCCTACATCCCATGGCTGCCATCTCATACATCTCCCTTCCAAAATCATATCTTTTGTTTCTCTATTTTTGTATGTAACCCACTGAAATCTATTTAGGGTTGCCTGCATGCTCTTGAGTTATGGTCCAACTGCTTAGGTATGACAAGCATCCCAGTGGAAAAATAATACCCGCCTCCTGACCAAGAGACCATGCAGAGACCAAGTTTCCTCAGGCATGAGGCCTCAGGAACCCATTTGTGAATGCAAGTGGATCTGACTCTATTTTGCATAGCTCCTGTGCATGTAAGCACAGCTGCTTCATTTTGTGTACTCAGCAGTCATATCATGTCCAGAAGAGAGCATTTCACAGTACTCTTTCCCATCTATACTACTTATACTATTTCTTTTTCTGCTTGAGAGATGTTCTCTGAGCTCTAACATGGAAAAGATAATATAGATGCCACTCTGTAACTGGATACTTACTGTGACTTATTCTCTCCCCTTTGATCAGTTATGACACTGCCTTAACCAGTGCCAATTGCAAAATACAGCATCTTTACCAAGGTTAAGAGCAAAGCAAATTTATTTTTCACACCAACTGCAGTAGGTTCCTCATAGAGCCTCTGAGCTCTCCAGCCTTTGATGCAATATTCACAGTACCAGGGATAGATTTTCTCTTGTGAAGTAAGCAAGCCTCAAATCAAATCAAATCACAGTTGGCCATAATTGTACCAGTTGGAACATCTCAATGTGACACAAAGCAAATATCTAGAACAAGGTAAGGAAAATTGAGTATGTCAAATGTTTTACACAGTATAAACAAGCTAAATAGCCTTATATACTCCTTTCTACATTCAAAATTCTATGCCAGAAGATGAGATTGGAATAAACTAGTTCACATGTAGAATCCATTTGCAAGGCTTTCTGATTAAAGGAGTTCTCCAAGTTCTTATTTCAGGGAACCAAAGGAGATGCTGGCTTTGGTTTTCTTGGCCCTTATACATGGGATGAATCACAAGGTTTTCTCAAGGACATACTTCATTGTTCTTTATTTTTAAATATTTAATACTAAATTTCTTTGGGTTTTCTAGTAGCAGTAGTCTCCCACCTAGGGCCTGTGCTCTGTAATTGCTTGATTTGTTTGCAAATATATTCACATAGAGCTAACTGCTCCACTGTTATAGAGATTGACTGGTTCTAAAGTTCCTTAGCAATGTCCTGTGTATCTTCACATTTCTGTTTATGGATACAGTCTATGTCTATTTTCTTCTCATCATGCTCTTCTGCTTCCGAAAAGTATGATATACTCATGCTGGATTACAAACAACATCACAAGTATTGTAAATTTGCCATAATTTTTTCTCTGTAGAAAGCAATATTTCATAATGCTTCTATTTTAATAATGCCACCCTAACACAGATGTATAGAATGCTTAAAACAGAAATCATATGACAGCTAATATTGCTGTGGCAAATACTAAGCAGACAAATTTAAGCACATTGTAAGAGCCTTCAACTCATTTGCAATCTGCCATCTGAGTTATTTCTAAATTTATTAAGAAGGTATCTAGATTTAAATATGTTTTCTTCAGTGTCATCTCTTGTCTGTCTTTACTGACCTCCAGACCTCTATGGTTAGTGCTAAGCTTCATTCTCTAACCTTCAGAAAGTCTTTATTTGTACCAGTAAGATATCACCACATCACTACATTTGTCTACAATTTTTAAAAAGTTCATAACTAATGCAAAAAAGACTATATACAATAAGTATAATACAGGCAATTAGTATACTAACAATGACTAGTCCATTAGCATTTGACAAATTCAGACAAAATACTATATATCTATTCTTTCTTGATGAGTCCAAAGTCTTGTACCTAATTTGCTTTCTATTCTAATTAGCATTATTAAATTATTGTTTAATGTCTTTCAAACCAATTACACTTAACACATCTATAGTGAGGTCCTTTACTGAGTCTGGTAAGCAAGGAAAGCTATACTTCCTGTTCTTCAACTCCCTCAGAGACCTGAGAAGGAAACTGTAAACAGGATGTGCAATCAAACCACTTCCAAAAAATGTGACAAATGACAGAAACAGATGTTTGCCTGAACCGTCTGTCACTCAAGGATGCTCTGAAATTTTGGGCATTCGTTTTGGATTATGCCTAGCATAACTGAAGACTTTACTGTGTAGTATGTTCTGAATGACTGGACCACCATGTCTGGGCAAGGTTTGTAGTCACTCTTTAAATGTCCTGGTAATCCAATTTGGACAGCATACTGTCTGCAGTTAAGGCAAGGACACTTTCTTGCCATGAAGAAAGTAAATGCCATGTGGAGTTTCTTTGATGCCCAACTTCTTGTCTGATGTCAATTAATGCTGCCAGAAGCAGATATGTCTCAATGTCAAAAAAAAGGAACCTATATTATCAAAACATGTTAAATGCCATAATCTATAGATTTCTGAACTGTTTGAAAATGACTGATCTTTCTAAAATGTATCTATTTGGCCTTGTAAACACACCAAATGTGACTAAAAGTTTGATTGTAATAGTTGACTAGTTGCTAAACTACATTTCCCTATTATCCTATATAGTTGATAACAATAGAGGTGTGGATACTTTTAACCCTCAAGGCCAAATAAGAAGAGGTTTATTCTTAGATGTGGCTACTAAATTCTTAGAGAATTAAGGAGGAAAGTAAATTTGTTCCTTGTATCATGTTAAATAAGTCTTCTACTTTTTCATTGTGACATGTAAGAATATTAAAGAATAAACTGGTGGCATTCATTAGTCACTGGATTACTTTCCTTACTATTCTGTGTCTGTCTTTTCCTTAGGATCTTGACCTGCCATTCTCAGTCCATACTCCCCATCTCAGTTATGAACTGGGCAAGATGCTGCATAATACTAAAACCTCCTAAGGACAGGTTACTACAGATTAACACCACAATGTGGAGCTACTACAGATGGCTACTACATTACAATCATTTAACATTCTCTCATAAATAACACATTCATTAAAGAAACAGTAAACGCAAATTAGACATTAACTGTCTATGAAAAACCGAAGAACATTCATGAATCTAACATGTAATAATTTCATACCAGTTTACTTTTTCATTCAAAAACTTTTTTTTTTTACATTTTGGGATATTTTTAAATGTTATTTTATTTAATGTGTTTGAGTGTTTGCCTAAAAGTATGTTTGTGAACCACATGTGATTAGTACCAATGGAGGCCAGAAGAGGGTATAGGATTCACAGGGACTAACATAATAGAGGGTTATGAGCCACCACATGAACATGAGGCCAATGGAAGAGTAGTCAGGGTTTTGTATCCCTAAGTAATCTATCAGGCCCACAAACTTTTATTTGAAAATGATAATCATGTGGTGTAGTTGGAAAGAAGGTATCACTAACATTGTCTGCAAAATGCCCAGGCATCAGGAGGAATACATGGTACAAACAAGATAACTTCTAAACTTGAACATTGATTGAAATATTTTATTTAACTGACCCTTAATCTGGCATCTTGAAATACATTTTACACACACAATGATCTTACCCAATTAATACTTATAAAATTTTACTCTTTTGGCTACATATTAAGTAATGTGATTTTCTTATTTTATATTGTTTTTATATCTTGCATACCTTTTCTATTTTAAATAATAAACATTTATTGAATGATCATATTGGATCATTTAATTTTTTCTGGCAAATTGTAATCCATTGATGCATATTTGCAATATTGATACAAGATTAAAAACTAAGACAATCTCACAACAGATTAGACAGGTAGAATATGGTAGGCCTCAATGCCCAAGCATAAGAAAAGTGTTTAAAAGGACTTCTTGAAGGGAAGGACTAAGCAGAGAAACTTAAGAGCCTATGGGTGCAATTTTTATTCAAACTATCTACATTTCTCTCTGTGTTTGTCTCTCTCTCATTCTCTCTCTCGCTCGGTGCTCTCTGTTACCATCTGAAATGTTCAAAGTCTTATTTTTAACTGCCATAACTTGAATAGTGTATGTAGTCTACAGGAAATTCCTGAAGAGACTGCCTCTATGTCCAGTGATCATTTTTCTTTACCAATGCATTTATAATGTTGACAGGTTGACTGAACAGACAAAAGTAAAGTTTTAAGGAAATGAATGATGGTGGTAGGAGAGGGAAATTAGTATAAAAGCCATGGGCATAGCAAGAAAAAAATCAAATGGACTAAGAAAGAAAATTTTATGTGTAAATGTTTAGCCAGAAGTGGGGATAGAAAAATTTTCAGCTTCCTTCTCCCTTCCCTGAATTAGTGGTAACTTGATTTAGAAAAAAATGGGCAAGTCTCTGAAGATGATAAATTAAAATTTTAGGCTCTCTAACATGGCATGGGTCTCAAGTTGGACCATTCATTTGTTATGCATTCCCACAAGTTCTGCAACACCATTGCCCTAGCAGATAATGGAGACAGGACAAACTGTAGGTCAAAGCTTTTGTGGATGGTTTGCTGTGCCACTCCCCACCAAAGAATGCCTAATAAGTTTACAGAAGATGGCTGGTTCAGGCTCCGTAAACAACATTAATAGGAGTCTTCCCAAATTCATCCCTGTAGATTCTAGGGACTTTGAACTGCACTAGGATTTCACAACTCAGAAATAACATGGAATCTGTCCTGCAGTGGGCACCCGGAACTCAGATAAGTCTGGTCTGCTGCACTGCTCCCCAACCTCCCCCATCAAACCCTAATCGCTTCTGCCTGAACGTCCCCCCAAGAGTGAACCTGCCCAGACCTGAAGGCCCACCATGACTCTGGACACACATCACCCCTGTCCACACTCTGCCCTCAGTCTTGCAGTAGGTGCCCAAGCCTCAGGTAATTCTGGTTGCAGCTCTGCCCAACCAACCTCCCCCATCAACCCCTGCTTGCTTCTGCCTGAACCCCGATGCCCAGAAATGAATGGACCTGCCCAGAAGGGAAGGCCCACCCTGAGTCTTGATACACCTCACCTGTGTCTACACTCTGCCCTCTGTCCAGTGTCATGCGCCGGAGTCTCAGGTGAGTCTGGGAGCTGCTCTGTCCCCCCAACCTCCCCCTTAAACTCCTACTCATTTCTGCCTGAAGGCCCCCCTGACAGGAGTGGACATGCCCAGACCTGGAAGGCCCACCCAGAGTCCCGACACATCCCACCATTGTCCACAAACTGCCCTCTTCCATCTGGCTGCCTCCAAAGGCTGAGCACTCTGCCTGCCACTAGAGAGAGGGAGAGACCCCACCTACACTCACTGGAAGAAGGGATGGGAAGAAGACAGAGTAAGAACACACACAACAACAGAATGATAACACCACCAGAAACTAGGGACTCCAAACCAGCAAGATCTGAAAAACCCAACACAGAGGATGAAGAAGAGATGGACCTCAAAAATTATCTTAGGAAGATGATAGAGACCTTTAAAGAGGAAACAAGAAAATTTCATAAAGAAATAGAAGAAAAAATAAGCAAAAAAAATTACATGAAATGGAGGAAAAGACAAATCAAAAAGTTCAAGAAGTGAACAAATCTCTTAAAGAATATAAAGAAAGCCAAGACAAAAGAACCAAACAAGTGAAGGAAGCACTTGAAACAGTTCAAAGCATTAAATGTGAAATAGAAACAAAAAAGAAAACGTAGGATGAGGGGATGCTGGAAATAGAAAGGCTGGATAAACGATCAGAAACTAAAGATGTGAGTATAACCAATAGAATTCAAGAGATGGAAGAGAGAATCTCAGTTGTTGAAGACTCAATAGAGGATATACAGACATCGACTAAAGAAAATCTCAAGTCCAAGAAGTCTCTAACACAAAATATCCAGGAAATATGGGACACAATGAAAAGGCCAAACCTAACAATAATAGGTATAGAAGAAGGTGAAGAAACACAGCTCAAAGGTACAGAAAACATATTCAACAAAATCATAGAAGAAAACTTCCCCAATCTAAAGGATATGCCTATGAAAGTACAAGAAGCTTACAGCACACCAAACAGATACACCACAAAAAGAAGTCTGCTCATCACATAATAATCAAAACACCAAACCTAAAGAATGAAAATATTAAGAGCAGCAAAGGAAAAAGGCCAAGTAACATATAAAAGCAGACCTGTCAGAGTCACACCTGAATTCTCAATGGAAACTTTGAAAGACAGAAGGTCCTGGATAGATATCTTACAAACACTAAGGGAGCATGGATGTCAACCCATACTACTCTACCCAGCAAAACTTTCAATCAGTATATATGGAGAAAAAAAGATATTCCATGACAAAATTAGACTTAAACAATACATATTCACAAATCCAGAACTAAAGAAAGTCCTGGAAGGAAAACTCCGACCCAATGAAGATAACTACACTCACAAAAATGTAAGAAATAGATAATCCCAATTTACCAAAAGCCAAAAGAAAAATGGGGGTGGAAATCCACACACAATGACACCATCAACAATAAATCCAAAACAAAAAAAAAAACAACAATCAATGGGCATTAATATCCCTCAATGTCAATGGTCATAACCTGCCCCCAAAAGATACAGGCTAACAGAATGGATACAAAGACAGAATCCATCCTTCTGCTGCATAGAAGAATCACAACTCAACTTCAAAGACAGGTGTTACCTCAGAGTAAAGGGTTGGGAAAAGGTTTTCCAATAGAATGGGCCCAAGGAACAAGCAGGTGTAGCAATGCTAATATCTAACAAATTAGACTTCAAACTAAAATCAATCAAAAGAAATGAATAAGGGCATTTCATACTCATCATAGGAAAAGTCCAACAAGATGAAGTCTCAATCCTGAACATCTATGCCCCAAATACAGAGCCACCCACATTTGAAAAGGAAACATTACTAAAGCTCAAACCACACATAAAACCACACACAGTTATAGTAGGAGACTTCAAAACCCCATTTTCACCACTAGACAAGATCACCAGTTAAAACCTTAACAAAGAAACAAAGGAACTAACAGAAGTTATGATCCAATTGGGATTAACAGACATCTATAGAACATTCCATCCAAACAGAAAAGAATACTTCTTCTCAGCACCACATGGAACCTTCTCTAAAATTTACCACATATTTGGCAATAAAGCAAACCTCCACAGACACAAAAGAATTGAAATAACCCCCTGTATCTTATCAGATCACCGTGCTTTAAAGTTGGAATTCAACAGCAATACAAACTGCAGAAAACCTACAAACTCGTGGAAATTGAATAAAACCCAATTGCACCATTCCTGGGTTGAGGAAGAAATAAAAAAAGAAATTAAAGACTTCCTAGAATTTAATCTGAATGTAGACACAACATACCGAAACATTTGGGACACTCTGAAAGCAGTGCTAAGAGGAAAGTTCATAACACTAAGTGCCCACATGAAGAAACTGGAGGAAAGTCACACTAGAGAATTGACAGAACAACTGAAAGCTTTACAGCCAAAAGAAAGAAACTCACCATGGAGAAGAAGATGCCAGGAAATAATCAAACTCAGGGCTGAAGTCAATAAATTAGAAACTATAAAAACATTACAAAGAATCACTGAAACAAAGAGTTGGTTCTTTGAGAAAATTAACAAGATAGACAAACCTCTATACAAACTAAGCAAAAGAAGGAGAGAGAGCAGGCTAATTACCATCAGAAATGATAACACCTGACACTGAGGAAATCAAGAGAATCATCTGGTCATACTTTGAAGACCTGAACTCAACAAAATTTGTAAATTTAAAGGAAATAGACAATTTTCTGGATATATATCACTTACCAAAATTAAACCAAGAATAGATAAGCAGTTTAGACAGACATATGGCACCTAATGAAAAAGAAGCAGTCATCAAAAGGCCCCCAAACAAAAAATGCCCAGGGCCAGATGTCTTCACTGCAGAATTCTACCAGAGATTCAAACGAGAGCTAATGCCAGTACTCCTCAAATTGTTCCACAAAACAGAAGCAGAGGGCCATTGTTAAACTCTTTTTATGAGGCTATAATCACTTTGATACCCACACAAAGATACAGCTAAATAAGAGAACAACGGTCCAATATGCCTCATGAAAATCAATGCAAAAATACTCAACAAAATATTGGCGACCCAAATCCAAGAACACATCAGAAAAATCATCCACTATGATCAAATTGGCTTCATCCAAGGGATGCAAGGATGGTTCAACATACGAAAAACCATCAATGTAATTCACAATATAAAAAACTGAAAAAGCAAGACCACTAGATGCTGAAAAAGCCTTTGAAAAAATCCAACATCCCTTCATGATAAACATCTTGGAGAGAACAGGAATAACAGGAACATATATAAACATGATAAAAGCAATATAAACCAAACCAACAGCCAACATCAAACTAAATGGAGAGAAACTCAATGTGATTCCTCTAAAATGAGGAACTAGATAAGGCTGTCTACTCTCTCCATATCTCTTCAATATGGTACTTGAAGTTCTAGCTAGAGCAATAATTCAAGAAAAGGAGATCAAGTGCATATAAATTGGAAAGGAAGAAGTCAAATTTTCACTATTTGCAGATGATATGATAGTCTACATAAATGACCAGAAAAACTCTACCAGGGAACTCCTACAGCTGACAAACACCTTCAGTAATGTAGTGTAGCAGGATACAAAATTAACTGAAAAAAAATCCCTAGCCCTACTATATACAGATGATAAAGCCAATGAGAAAGAAATAAGAGAAACATCACCCTTCACCACATCCACAAACAACATAAAATATCTTGGAGTAACACTAACCAAAAAAGTGTAAGACCTTTAAAGTAAGAACTCTGAGTCTTTAAAGAAAGAAAGTAAGAAGATACCAGAAAAGGGAAAGATCATTCATGCTCTTGGATAGGCAGAATCAACATAGTAAAAATGGAAATCTTTCCAAAAGTAATCTACAGATTCAACGCAATCCCCATCAAAATCCCAACACAGATCATCCCAGACCTTGAAAGAACAATACTCAACTTTCTATGGAAAAACAGAAAACCCATGATAGACAAAACAATTCTTTACAATAAAGGATCTTCTGGAGGCATCGCCATCACTGACTTCAAGTTCTATTATATAGCCATAGTTCTGAAAACAGTTTGGTAATTGGCACAAAAATAGACAGACCAATGCAATCGAATTTAAAACACTGATTTTAACCCACACACCAATGAACACCTTATTTTTGATAAAGATGCTAAATCTATACAATGGAAGAAAGATAGCATCTTCAATAAATGGTGCTGGCACAACTGGATTTGGACATGCAGAAGATTGAAGGTAGACCCATATCTGTCAGCATGCACCAAACTTAAGTGCAAATGGATCAAAGATCTCACTGAAAAATCCAGCCACACTGAATTTTCTAGAACAGAAATTGGGAGATATCCTAGAACGACTTGGGACTTGGCACAGGACACCTATTCCTGAGCATTACACCAGTAGCACAGACACTGAGATCAGCAATTAATAAATGGGACTTCCTGAAACTGCAAAACTTCTGTAAGGCAAAGGACACAGTCAGGAAAAAAAAATGATATCCCGGAGAATGGGAAAAGATCTTCACCAACCCCACTGACAGAGGGCTGATTTCCAAAATATAAAATAAACTCAAGAAGCTAGCCAACAAAACACCAAACAATGAAAGTAAAAAGTAGGGTGCAGAACTAAATAGAGAATTCTTAACAGAGGAATCTGAAATGGCTGAAATAATCTTAAGAAAGTGTTGAAAATCCTTGGCCATCAGAGAAATGCAACTCAAAACAACTCTGATATTCCACCTCACACCTGTCAGAATGGCTGAAATAAAAAACACCAATTACAATCTATGCTGGAGAGGATGTGGAGAAAAAGGAACACTCCTCCATTGCTGGTGGGAGTGCAAACTTGTAAGACCAGTTTGGAACTCTGTATGGTGGTTGCTCAGAAATATGGGAATCAGTCTACCTCAAGATCCAGGAATTCCTCTCTTGGGCATAGACCCAAATAATGCATGTCCATAAAACAAGGACATATATTCAATCATGTTCATAGCAGCATTGTTTGTAATAGCCAGAACCTGGAATCAAACTAGATGCCCCTCAACTGAAAAATGGATAGAGAAAATATGGTATATTTTACAATGGAGTAGTACTCATCAGAATAAAAGCAATGGAATCTTGAAATTCAAAGGCAAATGGATGGAACTAGAAGAAACCATCCTAAGTGATATACACTGAACTGAACTCAGGAACTTAATTCAAGAGAGGGGGGAATGCTGATCAAAGGGGTTGGTACCAGGCTGGTGAAAACCACAGAAACAGCTGGACTGTACAAGGGGGAGCAAATGAATCCCAGACTGCTGTATGGGAGGCCAGTACAGGACTGATCCATACCCTTGAACATGGATGTCAGATAGGAGGCCTCCATAAGCTAGGGGGCCTCTGGTAGTGGAATAGTATTTTTCCCTGGTGTAAGAAGGGACTTTGAGAGCCCATCCCAGGTGAAGGGATGCATTCTTGGCTTGGACACATGGAGGAGGGCCTAGATCCCACCCAGAATGAAGTGGTAGACTTTGGGGAGCCCCAGTTGAGGGCCTTACCCTTCCTAGGGAGTGGAGGGTGGATGGGGTGGGAGGGAGGGAGGTCAGGTGTAGGACAGTAGGGCTGGGAGAGGAGAGAGATGGAGAAGAGATTGACAGGTTAAGCAAGCTTGTTCCTAATTTGAACTAATAAAAACATTAAAAAATAGAAAAAAAGAATAGCAACTGTATAAATAGAAAGAAGTAACATGGGATCATTAGCCTGTAGCAGGTACTGTATACAGCTCTATTCTTACAGCGTTTTCTTCAGAGGACTTTTATTGGAATAGGCATTGTTAGAAACACTGTTACTTTAAAAAATTCAGTTACTTATTGTTCTTAGTTTACATCTGGGTTAATATTAGTAATCAAAAAGCCCAGTAATTAATGTTATTTCATTTGGATAGCTTTAATCATGTACACTAAATGGATGAAATTATTTTTATTTTAATTTGAAAGGAGTATTTTACATGTTAATCCCAGGTCTATCGCCCTCCCATCCTTTCATGCACCCCAACTAATATCCTACCTTTCCCATACCCTATCTCCTCCCCAGGGACGGTGAGGCCTTCTGTAGGGGGTCTTCAAAGTCTGTTATATCCTTTGGGAGGGGGCCTAGGCCAACCCCCTTATGTCTAGGCTCAGGGAGTATCCCCCAATGTGGGATGGGTTCCCAGAGTCCATTCCTATGTTAGGGATAAGTACTGATCCTCTACAAGGGACTCCATAGATTTCCAAGGTCTCCTCACTGACTCCCACATTCAGGGGGTCTGAATCAGTCCCATGTTAGTTTCCCAGCTATCAGTCTGGGGACCAAGAGCTCTTCCTTGTTCAGCTCAGCTGTTTCTGTGGGTTTCACCAGCCTGGTATGGACCCCTTTGCTCATCAGTCCTCCTTCTCTGCATCTGGATTCCAGTTCAGTTCAAGGTTTAGCTGTGGGTGTCTGCTTCTACTTCCACCAGCTGATGGATGAAGCCTATAGGATGGCATATGAATTAGTCATCAATCTCATTGTCAGAAGAGGACATTTAAGGTAACCTCTCCTCTGTTGCTTAGATTGTTATTTGGTGTCATCTTTGTAGCCTCCAGACATTTCCTTAGTGCCAGATTTTTCTTTAAACCTATAATGTCTCTCTCTATTATAGTATCTCTTATCTTGCTCATTTCTGTTCTTCCTGCAATTCAACCTCCTGCCCTATCATGACTTCCTCACCCCTCCTCTTCTCCCCTTCTCATTCTCTTAGTTCCCTTTCCCCTCCCCCCATGCTCCCAATTTGCTCAGGAGATCTTGTACATTTCCTCTTCTCCAGGGTCCATGTATGTCTCTCTTAGGGTCCTTCTTGTTTACTAGCTTCTCTGGCAGTGTGGATTGTAGCCTGGTAATGTAGCCTTTACTCTCTGTCTAAAATCCACATATGAGTGAGTACCTACCTTGTTTGTCTTTTTGTGACTTGGTTACCTTGCTCAGAATGGTTTCTTCTAGTTCCATCCATTTGCTTGCAAATTTCAAGATTCCATTGGTTTTTGTTTTGTTTTGTTTTGCTTTGCCTCTGAGTAGTAGTCCATTGTGTAAATGTACCACATTTTCTCTATCCATTCTTCAGTTGAGGTGCTTCTAGGTTTTTCCAGGTTATGGCTATTACAAATAATCATTTAACAGATGTCCTTGTTGTATGAATGTGCTTCTGTTGGGTATATGCTTAAGAGTGGAATTGCTGGTATTTGTGGTAGACTGATTCCCATTTTCCTGAGGAATCACCATACTGAATTCCAAAGTGGCTGTATGAGTTGGCACTCCTACTAGCAGTGGAGGAGTGCTCCCCTTTCTCCACAATGGATGAAATAAAAAGTAGACACTTTAAAACTAAGAACCTACTTATCTAACCAGTGTGCTTTCAACATGATATTTGCACTGTAATCTTTCGATCTAAATTGTAGACAGAAATAAGAAATATCATTTTTATTGAAAAATACTCTGGCTCAATGAAGCACCAGCGGTTTATTTTCCTTAATATAATTTTATTTCTTATTATTTTCACTCAATTACATAACTCTATAGATATTTTTGGCTATATATCAACAGATATGAACTGTGAACATTTTAAATGAAGTTTCATTTTTAGGTGTATTTACTTTGTACTGGATCATGTAAAATTAAATAATTGATAAACTGTCAGGCACAAAGACATTTTCTATTGAATATATAATAAAAATACTAACCCTGGTAAGAGACACATCACAGCTGGAAATAGTTCCAGTGTAGCCCTGGTGAACTGCTGAATTTTGGGCCTTTCCCCCCATTAGTTACAGAAAGATATTTTTTTTTACCTTCCTGTCAGGTTGCTCAACAACAAAATATGAAGCCAGTTTGGAGATTAAGTGAAAATATAAACTCTTGCCTTACTTCAAAGACAGAACACTGTGTAAATTTTCTGTGTGTTTCATATTTTACACATTTATTTCAGTTGAATGTTGAAGACTGTCAAAAACAAGTGACTACATAAGCACCATTTTCTAAGTTTCTCAATTTGAGAAATTTATCAGAAGGCATATATCACCCTGGTGGCATACATTGCGTCCTGAAGCTCTACATGAGAAAAGAGTGCAATAACATGTTGCATCTCCAAAGATGAAGACTGAAACAATTGGTGAATAGAAAGATTGTAAATCCTTAAAGTGTATTTGTAGAGTCAACTGAGTAGTCCAAGGACCACTGTAATTCTGTAAATTAATTTAAGGAATTGAATCATTCAATAATTTACCATTTTAAGTCATTGGAAGAAATGTTATGTCATCAATTTATTCTCTGGAACACATGAGATTCAGCTTTAAAATGTCTATTTTTCCCTATCAATATTCAAACTACCACTTAACAATAAAAGTAATTGTTGATCTTAAGATCTATTCAAATGTGTACACTTTCCTTGGAATATGGTTACTTTGCAAATGAAAATTATAGAACATAAATTGCTTGTTCTAGGAGACTGGGATCTGTCAATTAATTGCTATTTCTACTGTTGCTACATTAGAAATGTTCAGGTGCTTCAAAAACACTTGTGAGCATAACATACCAAATTTTAAATCTATGTCCTTCATAAAATGTCAGTTATAGCTGGTATTTATTTTTAAGAAGAGTATGGTATACTTACATCTGGATGAGCAGGTGAAATGACTGGCCACTGACAGCTCTGCTCCTTGCAGCACTGTCTCAGTTGTGTGATACCCACAGTTCTTCAGAAATGCTTTTGATGTAGAGATAAAGAATTTGTTAATAGTTTAAAGTTCTAAACCTAAGATCTATAAAGAACTTTTCTTCAAACTGTGATATGTGATGTTTTTACTCATTCAGGAATATTCTTGCTATGTCTTCAATAGCTACTATCCCTCAGGCATTTTGGGATGCTAACTTTACACTGAGAAAATATGAATTGTCATCTGAAAGACTTAGTTAACACAGCACCATTAAGGAAAGGGAATGATCTGATGACTTAGTAGTTCTTGAATTCACATTCATGGATATTTTATTTCAGTGTTCTCTACCAATTCCCCACCACACCCACTTCCACTCTCCTGGGAGGGTGAGGCCCTCATGGGAGGATCTCCAAAGTCTGTCATATCATCCAGGGCAAGACCTAGGCCCTCCCTCATGTGTCTAGGCTGAGAGAGAATCCCTCTACATGTAATGGGCTCCCAAAGTTCAATTGTATGCCAGGGATAAATACTGATCTATTACCAGTGGCCCCTTGGATTAATGAGACTTCCTTACTGACACCTACATTCAGGTCGTCTGGATCAGTCCCATGCTGGCCTCCCATTTTGACAATTCAGATGCTTCTTATGCAAGCAAATTCTCGCTCCTTTCCCCACTATAGCTTAGAGTGTTAGCTTTCAAACATATTGCAAATTCTCCCCATGACCTTTAGAGAAAAAGAGATTAAATTAGGGATCTATTCTGGTAATATGCTAATTGTATTGGTGGTAGCTTGTATTTGTGTTAGCATATACTCATAAAAATACAAAATAACATATTTTCATCTAACATATAAGCAAGTTCTATCTATGAGAAAAGTAGCAAAACTAGTTGGTAACACCACTTAGACCTTGTTAAGGGAAAAAATGGAAAAGAGGTGAATCGTAACTAATTGGTAATGAATAGTGAAAGTCACAGGGAGTATTTACTCACAAGTGTACAATGGACAAATCCGTTACATTGTGGTAAAATCATTGAGGCAGACTAGTGAACACGGATTGAAATTCCCCACAAGAACTAATTAAAAGATACCAATACTGCTATACCAAAATTCACAAGAACCACTGTTAAAATGATAGGTGAAAATGTGCCTCATATTTATTATCCTTTTCTGTGATAGATACTGTTGATAGATGTCTGAAATATATTTAGAACTTTTTCATCAATGTTTTCGTTTTTGTTTCACAGGCAAAAAGTTTAAAATTCAAGAAAAATAATAAACTTTACAAAACAACTTAATGACAAAATTAAAAATAAATTGGATTTAATAATAAAATATTCTTAAAAATTGACTTATGTTAGACATTGTATAATTATCACAATACAAAGTAATGAAAAATTATGACAAAGTTCAGACTTTGATTCACAATGTTTTACAATTTCAATTAATATTGGAAGCAAAGGGAAAACCCTGAAATGCTGTATATATTAACCAGAAATGACAAAAAAATTTCAGATTTAAATAATATGTTTTCTTTGATTAGGGGTCTATATCTTCTGTCATAATTTTCACAGTCATGGCACAAAATATCTAGGAAATCTGGGACTCTGTGAAATGAAAAATAGATAAATAACAATAAAAACAGAGGAAGAAACCCATGTCAAAGATACAGAAAATATTTTCTATAAAATAATAGAAGAAAATTTTGCAAACCTAAAGAAGACAATGCCTATTAAGTTACAAGAAGCATAAAAAGCACCAAACACACTGAAAAAGAAAAGAAATTCCCCTCAAAGCAAATTGTATAGAACAAAGAAAGTATATTAAAAATAGTAAGAGAAGAAGACCAAGTAGCATATAAACATAGAACTATTAGAATAAGATGTAATTTTTCAGTTGATATTTCAAAAGCCAAAAGGAATGAAAAGATGTTGACAGATTCTTCAGAGATCACAAATGCAAGCCCCAGAATTTAATAGCATAATAAACTTCATTCACAATTAATAGGGAACATTATCAAATATGTTTCATCCCACACATGCAGGGATGGTTCAACATATGTAATTTGATAAATGTAATCCTTCATATCAATAAAGTGAAAGATGAAAATCATATGATCATCTCATTAGATGTAGAAAAGGTCTTTGGCAAAACCCAACACCCCATCATGATAAAAGTCCTGGTGAAATTAGGGATATAAAGCACATATAATAAAAGCTTTTTCCAGCAAACCCACAGCCAACATATATTTAAATTTAGAGAAAATAAAAACAATTCCACATAATTAAGGAACAAGACAATCTTGTTAACTGCCGCCATACCTATTCAACATAGTACTTTCTAGAGCAATAACACAACTAATGGAGATCAAGAGAATACAAATTGGAAAGAAAAAAATGCATGTATCTTTATTTGCAGACATTAGGATAGTATACATAAGTGACCTGAAAAATTCAATCAGGAAACTACTACAACTGATAAACACTTTCAACTGAATAGCTGGATACAAAATTAACTGACAAAATCAGTAGCTCTTCTACATACAAATGACAAATTGTCTGAGAAATAAATAAGCAAAATAACACATTTCCAAAGAGCCTGATATAATATAAAATATCTGAGGGTAACTCTAACCAAGGAAATAATTTGAAAAAAATATCAGAAATTTGAAAGATCTCCAATGTTCGTGGGTTGGCAGGACTTATGTAGTAAAACTCTACTTCCTCTCTAAAGCAATGTAGAAATTCCATGAAATTCCTATAAAAATTCCAACAAATTGCTTCACAATTTTTGAAAGGATAATTTTTGTATGCAAAAATATCTCAGCTTAGATAAAAGCAGTCTTGAATAATAAAAGAACTCAGGGACATTTCACTATCTTGATTTCAAGATGTACTATTGAGCTATAGCGATAAAAATGGCATGGTATTGGCACACAAACAGATAAATGGAGGCAAGTTGAAGACCCAAACATAAATCCAGACATCTATAGATACCTGATATTTAATAAGGAAGTCTGAAATACACTGAAGGATAAAATCTTCATCAATTCGTACAAGATGGCTGCATGTGGAAGACTCCAAATAGATACATAATTTTCACCCTATTCAAAACTCAACATTATATAAAACAATTCTCAACACATACCTAGACACACTGTACCCAATGGAAGGGAAAACAGAGATCAATCTTGGACTCATTGGATGGCATAAGAAAGGACTTTCAGGAGAGAACACTGCTAGCACAGACATTGAAATCAACAACTAATACATAGAACCTCTTGAAACTGAAGCTTCTGCAAATCCACCATCCTTTGGAGGAAGCTGCAACCTAAAGAATGGGAAAAGATTTTTTTAACAACTATATATCTGATAGAGTGATCATATCGCGCGCACACACACCTATGTGTGTGTATGCATATACATGGATACATATATAGGTGGAACTAAAAAAAACTAGATATCTAGAAAATAGATAACCAATTTAAAAACTGAAATAAATCTAAACACAAAATTTTCAATAGAGAAAACATAAATGGAAAAGAAACAATTTAAATTTTTTCTGATATCTTTAGTCATCAGGGAAACGCAAATCAAATACTTTGAGATAACTTTACATTCTTCAGAACAGAAAAGATCAAGAAAACAATTGACATCTCATACTAGCAAGAATTTGGAATACAGGAAACACTCATCAATTGCTAGTGGCAATGCAAAGTCATACAAACATTTTGGAAATCATTTTGGCAGTTCCTCAGGATGATCAGAATCAACCTCAAGTTTCAGCTATTGAACATATACCCAAAGAATGCTTAACCCTACCACACACATATTTGGTTAACCATATTCATTGCTACTTTATTCATTATAATCTACGACTGGACACAACCTAGCTATCATTTGCACAATGAAAAATTTGATATACATTCATTTATATGTGGTCATTTGTTATTAAATCAATGATAGCTAAAATACAATTAATAGCACCAGAAAGTTTGATACAAAATATGGGATTGATGTGGGATAGATAGATATCCATATGGAAAGGAAATAGTTTAGATGGATGGGGAAGTATAACAGGACAATCAAGTGCAGAGAGATACAGAAGTGAGAGACAAGGAAGACCAAACATAGAAAGTTGGCTGGGTGGTATGGAAACATTATACATGTACATATATGAAGACAACATAAATAAAATTGCCAAAACATGCCTAAACTGGAAATCTGATTTCAGCAAATGAATCTCTCAATACCAGGTTGAGTTACATCTAATTGAGTTGCTGGTCAAAGGAGTCACATTGGACTCAACCCCAGGCTGTTGCCAAGACTATTGATTGCTCCCCACAAACTAACAGAAAGACCCCACTGCTGAACACAACATCTATGCAAATCATTGAATGTGGACATGTAGGATTGATGCTTACATATTGCCTTTAGAATATGTGTTAGGGTTCTAGATACAAGAATGTTATCTCCATCCTATTCAAAACGAAATATCAACAGGAAGGCAACCACAAAAACCTCTGATCCCAATGGTATGGCGCCTGAAAAATATGGTAGGGCAATGATGGCACAAAGCTTGTAGGAGTAACCAATGAAAAAGTGATTTAACATAGGGAACAGTCTGCAAAAATGTCCCCATGACCATTCCCAATCCAAGAGAGATTGAGTGTCCAAGGAAATAAGATGAGACCACTCAGGGCCTTAGGGTAAAATAAATAAAGTGACTCCTAGGGACAGCTGGCACTCATAGTTTTTCATAGTTAAATGCCTTGCTGAGCCATCACCAGAGAAGTTTCTTTCTGCATCAGATGATAATACATCCTGAGACTCACAACAGCAAAATATGAAGAGAATGGGAGAACATGGAACACTGAGCCCTAAATTGGATGTCTCCATTAAATCTCTTCCCTCATAACTCAGGGAAGCCTTGGTATATAGCCAAGGATAACCTTGAGCCTTTAACTTCCTTCTTCCAACTGTCTAGCTCTACTGTTAAAGGCATGAGACACTAAATCTAACTCTTTTATAGAAATAGAATCCCAAATCTCTGCTAGCTAAATTAGCTTTTCAGAACAAATACATTGTTACTCAATGAAAAAATCAGTACTTCAGCAAGTTCTTATATGATATATATGTATGTGCATGCACACATGCATACAAACATTTCCCTTTGATTTGCCCACTTCCAATCAAATTTACACAATTCACTTTATTGTACCATTTCCATGAAATCATTATATTTCATTATTTTGATCTGTTTGGAAGTTAACTCTTTTTTGTTTTATTTATTTATTTATTTATTTATTTTTGTTTTTTCGAGACAGGATTTCTCTGTATAGCTTTGGAGCCTATCCTGGCACTCAGATTGGAGACCAAGCTGACATCGAACTCACAGAGATCCACCTGCCTCTGCCTCCCGAGTGCTGGGATTAAAGGTGTGTGCCACCAATGCCTAGCCACTCTTTAAGCTGAGCAAAATTATTAATAGTGGCACTAATACAAAACAAAGTTATCATCTGTGATGTCTTCATGTTACCTTATGGAGAACTTAAAATTACATCATATATCTCAAGTATTTATCATAGCCTGGTTTTCTCTTTGATTTAGAAATGAAAGTGTTTGATGATATGGAGGAAAATATTGATTTCCATCAATATCAAAATACTGATTAAAATCTAGTTACATTTTGGGAAGAATATTACCAATCAAGCGAAATGATCCAAGTTTATATACTATTTCACATTTTATTTCTCTAAGTAAACAGACTGGAACTGCTCAGAATGGCCATCCATTCACCTATAACTCTTTACCAATAAAATATAACACACAATCCCTAGTGCCTCTCTCCTTTTCTCTCCACTTGCCCGATTCTTATTTCACCTATTTTTCCTTCTTAAACAGTTTCATGTTTGATCAACCCAGACAACTTTCTCCATACTCCCACTGTCCTGCTTACTACAAGTAAAAAACATTCCTTTCTCATAGGTTGAGAAATAGTTTCACTGGGAATGATTTTGTTTGACTATTGATATGGAATTTTACATGTCTTCTTTTAGAAGATGTACATACTTCCAACTTATTTTTGTGTTTGTAAGTTTTTGAGAAGATGCTCTTTACAACTGTCTAAGAACTGACAAAAGGACAATAAAAAGTTGATTGTACAGAAAAAATAATATTTTTCTGCCAGTGCTCAGTCTGAATGTAAAGACAAAATATTTGAAGCTGTTGGGTTATCCAAATCACTGTTGTACTTTTACATATTCCTTCTACTAAATATTTAAATGCTCTTATGGAAAGGGCATATATGCAGCATAAATGGTTTGCAACCAGTACTAGGATTTCTGCTAGGACTTGATATAAGAAATACCAAGCAGATGATATTTTTGAAGCTTTTGTGTATGCTTTACATTTTTTTCTCTTAAGTGTCCAAAGAGCATAGGTTTGAATAAACGTAATTTCAGAGGATACCTAACATTTTGGATTCTCATTTATAGAGCTCTACCATGTAGTAAGGACTTCCTTTTAAAGGCAACAGTATTTTTTGCATTGGTTCTCTTCTCCATTATGACAAGTACATATAGTAAATGATGGTCACACATCATAATTCATGTCTTTAAAATCCCCCCAAATAATATTCAGTTTTAAAATTGCTAAAATAATCTGGGCATAGTGGCACAAGCCTTAAATCCCAGCACTCAGGAGACAGAGTCAGGGAGATCTCTGTGAGTTTGAGAACAGCTTGTTCTACAGAGTGAGTTCCAGAATAGGTAAAGTTGTTTCACAGAGAAACACTGTATAAGTAACTAAAATGTCCCTAAAGTACACATTGCATTATTGTTATTAAGATGTTTTATTCAAATAAAAAATAGACTTGAAAGAAAAGATGTTTGTAAACTACCCTAAGTTTTTGAATGAAAAATAATATTTCTGCAAGTTATACTTCTTTTACAATATATTGTGAAGGCTTATTGAAATACTTTCATGCTTATGTTTCAAGGAATTACCATGCGGACAGAAATAAGCTCTTGACCTATCAATTTTGAGATTGCTTCCTGTAGCATCAAGGCTTTCTTTCTCAATTCTCTTACTGCAGCAGGCAGGACATCTAACTAAATACATTGCTTTGCTGAAGCAGCCTGGACTTTAATTCCACAGCAGTCCTGTTGCATTACCATCCTTCAGGAGGCCTGTCACTGAGCCATGGCAGGAAGAGAGAGGTGTAGGAAAGGAGCACTGATGAAGGCAGCAGCCTTCGTGTGATTTCCCAAGAGAAGACAAACACCAATCTACTGAATGACTTTGGCTGCCAGCAGGTAAAATCGGGACATTGCCTCTATTTCCAGTGTATTAAGGATGTTTCAACTCTGCTTTTCTCAGCTGGATAGAGAACATGCTGACAGACCCTGACCTGACTTCAGTGGAATCAGGGATTCTGAACATTAGATTATACCTCCTTGACAACAAACTCATAAATGGTAAAGTTTCTAAAGCTAAGTATGTGGCCTTAGCTTGTAGGAACCATGCAAGTCCTGATATTTCATAGAAATTCCTATTATGTTCTATTTAGGGCTGAGCATTCTGCAGTTTCTTATCCTCTGTATTTTGGGGAATTTGGGTTTCTGTGTTGATTGTGGTCTACTTTTCAGGTGAGGATGGAAAGATACACCCATCTATGAATATAAAAGAAAGCCATTAGAAGTTATATTGATACTATATTCATTTATTAGGATGATAGCAGTAGGTTCTTCTGTAGGACCCATGGCTTTCTACCATGGATTAAGAACCAGAAGTACTATGTAACTACAAGAAAATAGTGTATTTGGATCCTGCAGAAGACCAGCACATACTAGTTGTAAAACCATGAACACAGCCCATTTAAGCCCAAAGCAGATAAATAACAGCACAGAAATAAGAATTGAATTCTACCCATACCTATGGAACTATGGCAATTTTCATGTCGTAGGAGATGGAAAGCCAGTTGTATATAAGAGTGTAACCTTTTGAAAGTCATCCACAATCTAACATCACCTGCCATTTCCATGAAGTGATCTTGATTTTTTCTGGTTATTTTAAGGAGACTAAATTGCTACACAGAATTGCCATGATTATTTACAGTGAATTTCGAGCATTAGTGTTGAAATAGTTCATAAAATACCATATTTTCAAATAATTATTAAGTTCAAGTATATCTGTATCATGTGACTTGGTTTGTAGAAATTCTGTGTATAGTAGAAAAAATAGAGATAATGGTAAATATAAAATGCATCTATGTTTTAAGTGTTTATAGTGTACTATGTTCCTTGAAAATCAGTCTACATAATGGAATTAAAAAAAATGATGCCTCTGAATAGGCAATAGGGATTCATTTCTTCTCTCATTCTGTATCAGTAGATACATTGCATTTCTTCCTGCTGTTAGAGTTATTCTTAAAATGCCTCGAGACTATATCGAACATACTATTTTCTAATTTATCAAAAATTTTATTTAGTAAGATTTGCATAAGGAACCCAATTTTCCCCCCAAATCCAACTAGCTTTTAGACTAGTTTTAAAAAGAAAGACTAATAACATAGCACAATGATTCATAAAATGGCACATACACAAAACTAGGGCAGAATAAAATACAGGTTATTTTTATATCTCCACTTGATCAGTATGGTAGCCATTACAAGAATGTCACTTAGCATCACATATTTAGCTTAAAAAATAATTGCATATTTTTGCATACACATTTATAGTTTGTATTGATAACACTAAGACAAATTCACAATACATGCATTTTATTATGGTGGGAATTAGCTGATTAAATTGAGTGAAATGTTGGTCCATATATATACACATTATAGTGAATATTGAAAATTTCTCATGAGGTAATAAATCATTTTAAGTAAACTGAAGTTTAGGGCAAGGCAGAATTCAAATAAGAATAACAGTTTTTCAATTATTGTTTCTCCAATAATTAATAAATAGACTCTTTGGTTCAAAATAAAGATTATTATAAAATAAATATGTTATTTGCTTGTGATAGCTGAGATAACAACTACACCATTTTATTGGAAAATTTTCCTTAATCTATGAAGAACAATATTCCCGTGCAAATTTCTGCTGAAAGAGTGCATCATTCAACGTGAGGTTCTGTCTTCTATGCACACAGAGATAACACATACTATGTTAAGGCATGGGTTTATTTTTATTGTTGTTTATTGCTCTCTTTCTCTCTCTCTCTCTCTCTCTCTCTCTCTCTCTCTCTCTCTCTCTCTCTCTGCATCTCCGTCCCTTTTTGCATCAGGTTTTAGTCTGTTTTCCTTAAAATATGATATCTAAATAGAAATCAAAGATCATTTTAGGTCATACAAAAATCTGAAGTTCATTTGATTAAGTCATTTTTTATTTTGGAACTCTATTTAGATATGTATAGATTAAATTTTTCCCCATTCTATTGACTCCTCATTTTCTATATGTTGCTTTGATCATATATCTCTTGAGTTTCTTTCTTATTCCACCAATAATTTTGTTTCATTCCTCACTACTTCTTAAATATAATGAAATTTACAAATCACATGTCCTTTTCCTCCTTTGTGTTTATTAATTGCAGATAAAGGACTTTAGTTTATCCATATATGTAGGGAGTCACCCTAGCCCCGCCCAATAGTCCTGGGGCAGGTACCAGGTGGACCTGGAGACTCGCCCATAAGGGCGGGGTGAAGGAAAGCCGGAATGACGTAAAGGGGCTTCTTAAGGGACTGCACGTGGGGACGGGAGCCCTCTCTTTGTTCTGGCTGCGCTGGCTGGGTTCTTAACCTAGCTCTGGCCTGTGTTTCACCCGGCTGTGCTTTGAAATAAAGACACCTTAATCCAATACATATAGGTCCCAAAAGAGGAGACAATATTTAATGAATGCCTTCAGACTTCTATTGGACTTCTCCATAGGCATGAGCGATGGGGCCAGGAGATTCACGGGAAAGCAGATCTGCATCATTAGAGGCTACTTCAGTCACTGTCCTTTCATCATGTCCTGGGTTACCCTGAAGTCTTTTAGGTTATTTAGCTGCATCGATGTTGTACGAAGATAATAAAGAGGAATTCATTATGCTTTCAAGGCAGCTCATAGTACTAAAGTGGTTACAGGTCAACAGTTTTTCCATTATTCTTGGGAGCTCTTAATTGCACACACTATTAGTATTGTTTCTTTCCAGGCAATAGAAAAATGAGTCTTCACAAATGCTAAGCATATCAGTCCATAAAGGTGCAAATTGTATATGCTGCTTAATGTAGTGTTGCAGATGAAGTCCAAATGTGTTTATGGCATGCATAGTCCCTCCTTGTGAAGGAGGTGTATAAGAATTTGTTTATGAATCTTCTGCCTCATTCCTTGTAGAACATATAAGGTCATCACCTGGGATGGAGAGTTTTCTTCAAGACCAAATTCTGTTTAAATCTCTAAAAGGTAAAATGAGAGATAAACTTTCATAAAATATTTTGCTGAGTTTTAAGTTTAAAAATTTTTCATTGGAAAGTTAAATGCCATTATGAAAAAATTCAAAACATTTATCACACATTTATCACTAAACTAGATATCTATTTCATTAAGATATTGATGAGACTTAACTTACTAGCAAAATTTAGAAAGAATGCCATCATCTTTAAGTGTGAAAAATAACATATTTTTAAATACATCCCTATTATCATCAATCTCATTAAATGCATGATCATGTGCATATATAATGGTATTGCCATTTCTGAGTCATTTAAGGTAGAGAAATGTGTAGTTTTAATACGTAGTTTAAGCATAGCTTTAAAATCTAAATTGCTCTGTGAAGACAAGTCTTAGAGGAGCTCTATCTATATAACTAGTAAGCAGTATGTATGTTATCCCATGGTGACTGACCATAACACATTGAATAAATCTTAAATATTTCTTGAAGCCATTTGTCACAATATATCTATATCTATATCTATATCTATAGATATAGATATAGATATAGATAGATAGAAGGAGCCCATATAAAACTCCAAATGTGTAATGGTGTAAAGACATTTATTTTATTTTTATATTTTGTACTTTGCAAGAACTATGGAATTACAATTAAAGAAATAAGAGAAGTGTTTCAGGTGGAAAATTGAGAACACTTCTGGGATTTCAAAATAAATTCTGCATTAGCAAATCCTTCCTTATGATTGGGGAAAATATTAATCTACTTTAGTTATAATGACAATGTCTACCATTTTTAAAATGTATCAATTATTCCAGTTTTCACACTATATAGCCTGGACTATGGGAATTATTATTGGCTTGGAAGGAATTGTGTATTCTGTTTCTTTTTGTCAGCAAACACCTTACTGAGCGCATGACTCACTTATTAATAAGGGACCACAGCTTCTTCACAGACATGAAGTGGCTTCATAAATAGAAGAAATATATGTTTTTAATCCCAAAGCAAAAAAAAATATGTGTTATTATACACAGTAAGCTAGTGAAAGGAAATGAATAGTCCATGTACATGTTACATTGTAGGGGAAACTGTAACCACCCCTGCTAGGGGCTAGCTACATGTGTTTGACCATGCCTGTAAGGGCATGGTCGGGGAGATGTAGGGTAAGTTTAAGAGTGAGGAGTGTGCATGTGGGCTTCCCTTCTTCTGTTTCATCTTTGGCTTGCTGTATGTTCTGCTGCCCTGCCAGCTGGCAAGGTCTCTCTGTAAGTAAGGCTTTTCCCTAATAAATATCCTTATATTTTTACCTGACTCCATATTGGTAATTCCCACATTATTACATTGTTAGAATAAACATTAAAATAGAGCAGTCAGATATTAATAGTTTGATAATCAGCATGATGCTACATTATCAGTATTGTTTGATATTACAGCATTTTAATTTCTTTTTTAAAAATCAAAGTACTCATTTACCTGTTTCTATTTTCAAAAAACTGATATGGATAAAGGTAGAGAGCTAATACTCAACAATAGAAGCTTTCTAAAAAGCATTAGATATCTAAGAATGGGATATTTTAGAATTCCCCGATGTTACTTAAACTAAAGCTTTATGTCAATCAATCTGTTTTCAATCAATTGTTCCAATTTGAAAATATCTAGGACACTGTGACAAAAATATTGAAACTGACATTTCAGTAAATGTCAAATAAGTTGTGAGAAATCATGTAATTTCTTGGTAATCACATCATTGATTAGGTTATGGAAACAAATATCCTGCAGTCACCTTGGTGAGGTTTTCTGAAATATGCTAATAGAAGTACTAAGTTTTCATGATGGACTTAGGTGTACTGCTATTTTAATGTTGCCTTAGCAAATCATCTTTTCCTTTAGACTCAGTATTCACAGTCTCCCCTCCCTCTTCCTCTCTCAAACACACACACACACACACACACACACACACACACACACACACACACACAGAATTAAATGACCTCTGATATTTTACCTTCATAATGTATAATTTAAAAATGCAGAGAATATATTACTGTGGTGTGACCTCACATGTTAAATAGGCCATTTACTGTAGATCCTACACCTAGGGTTCAGATAAAATTCCAAAGTGATATAGAGATATTTTAGTAGACAAAGAACAGTATATCACCCACAATATAGTGTCTTATAGATATGGCAGTAAAGATACAGAATCTCAAAATGTTTGCCTGAAGAAGATCTGCATAATGACCACACCAACTGACAGGCAAAAGTATATAGGGGAAAGTGTGGTGGTTCAGAAGAGCCTTAGAAAAACCTACAGGCCATCAGTACCTGCTCAGAAAGTAAGAATCAGGTTTATCCAAGAATGGTTGCCTTCATAGATTATTCAATCCCAAATTGTCAGCCCTAAACATGAGCAACAGGGAATGTAATCAGTAGGTTTTATATATACACATATGCATGTATATGTCTATGATAAAACATATTTATATATTTGACAATAGTAATTAAAGAATACGTAGTGAATGTGAGAGGAAGTTTAGAGAACATGTGAGCAGTTAGAGTGGAGAGGTCAAGGGTTAGAAAGGATGCATACATGATATTCATGCATTTAAAACACATAAAGTAAATTTTTAATTAAGAAATAGCAGCAGTAGCCACAAACTCCTTCCAGCATTCTTGACAGCCATTGCATACTTTATTGAAATGTAGAACAGACTAAATTCTGTAGATTTTATGAGTGAAAGTAAACAACTTCCCCCTTTCACAGATTCTCACTGGTATTTTGTTAAAAGAAGAAAATTACCTAGCATATATACAAACACAATCAAATTGAGTTCTTTTCTACTTTTTAACAGGAATGGTCCTTACGCCAGTTTACAATAAACATTCCTCAGTTTCATTGGCTCTTCTGGGAAAAGCCTTTGCTGCCCAATGTCCCACAACATTTTATGAGTCCCCAGTAGACTGTTAAGAAAACTAAGTTCCTTTCTGTGTTATTCCTGTTCTGAAGAGGCCCCACTTACATTGCTCTTATTGTCCCAAACATGGCAGATATTTGCTATTTCATATTTCAAACTCTCCAAGTTACTACCAATTAACCCATTTCAAGGATACTGCACATTTTCAAGTATTTTCTATAGCAACACTCTGCTATTTTCTTACTCATTTTGTTATAGTAAATAAAAGGCATGTGTCTAAGTAAGTTAAAGACAATAGAAGCTTATTTTTCACAGCTTTAGAGGTTAAGTCATAGTAAGTGGATGATGTGAATTTAGAAAAAGAGAAATACTTTCTATAGGATTGAAGATTAAGTTAGATATTTAGGGGAACACAAGTTAAGAATGGATACTTTTATCTTCTCCAGGGACATTTTCTTTTCTCTTATTCTCATATGATATTAAAATTGAGTTTGATATAGTTAATAAGGTTTTTGACATATACAAAATCCCCTTTCGTAGCTAAAAATTTTATCAAAAATTTACAATGCTGGTCCTGTGGCGGGTGCCCGAGGCGCAGGTGAGTCTGGGCCCTGTTCTGCCCCCCACAACCTCCCCCATCAACCCCTGCCCAATTCTACCTGAGCCCACACAGACAAGAGTGGACCTGCCCAGAAGGGAAGGCCCACCATGAGTGTGGACACACCTCACCCCTGTCTACACTCTGCCTTCTGTCCTGCTTCAGGTGCCCGAGTTTCAGGTGAGTCTGGGAGCTGCTTTGTCCCCCAAGCTCCCCCTTCAACTCCTGTACACTTCTGCCTGAAACCCCCCTGACAAGAGTGGACATGCCCAGACCTGAAAGGCCCACCCTGAGTCCCAACACACCCCACCATTATCCACACACCACCCTCTGCCATCCACTGCCACCAGAGGCTGAGGCCTCTGCCTGCCACTGGAGAGAGGGAGAGAACCCACCTGAACTCACTGGAAGAAGGGAAGGGAAGAAGACAGAGTAAGAACACCCTGATCATCAGAAAGACCAATATGACAGTACCAGAATCTAGGGACTCCATACCAGCACGATCTGAAAAGGCCAACACAGAGGATGAAGAAGAGATGGACCTCAAAAATTATCTTAGGAAGATGATAGAAACATTTAAAGAGAAAACAAGAAAATCCCTTAAAGAAATAGAAGAAAATACAAGCAAAAAATTACATGAAATGGAGGAAAAGACAAACCAAAAAATTCAAGAAGTAAAGAAATCTTTTAAAAAATCTAAAGTAAGCGAAGAAAAAAAAAAAAAAAACAACCAAACAAGTGAAGGAAGCACTCAAAACATTTTAAGGTATGAAGTCTGAAATAGAAGTAGGGGATCCTAGAAATAGAAAGGCTGGATAAGTGATCAGAAACTAAAGATGTGAGTATAAGCAATAGAGCTCAAGAGATGGAAGAGAGAATCTCAGTTGTTGAAGACTCGCTAGAGGATATGTAAACATTGACCAAAAAAAAAAAAAAATCTCAAGAAGAACAAGTCCACAACACAAACTATCCAGGAAATATGGGACACTATAAAAGGCTAAACCTAAGAATAATAGGTATAAAAGAAGGTGAAGAAATACACCTCAAAGGTACAGAAAACACATTCAACAAAATCATAGGAGTAAATTTCTCCAACCTAAAGAAGGATATGCCTATGGAAGTACAAGAAGCTTACAGAACACCAAATAGATGGGACCACAAAAAGAAGTCCCCTCGACTCATAATAATCAAAACACCAAACCTGCAGAATAAAGAGAAAATATTAAGAGCAGCAAAGGAAAAAGGCCAAGTAACATATAAAGGCAGACCTGTCAGAATCACACCGAGATTCACAATGGAAACTTTTAAAGCCAGAAGGTCTTGGATAGATACCCTACAAGCACTAAGGGAGCATGGATGTCAACCTAGACTACTGCACTCAGCAAAACTTTCAATCACTATAGATGGAGAAAACAAGATATTCCATGACAAAAACAGATTTAAACAATACATATCCACAAATCCAACACTACAGAAATTTCTGGAAGGAAAACTCCAACCCAGTGAAGATAACTACACTCAAAAACATAGGCAATAGATAATCCAATTTTCCCAAACATGAAAAGAAACAGGAGGGCAAAATACACAGCCAATGACACCAACAACAATAAATCCAAAACAAACAAGAACCAACAATCGATGGACATTAATATCCCTCAATGTCAATGGTCTTAACCAGACCATAAAAAGATACAGGCTAACAGAATGGATGTGAAGACCGATTCCATCCTTCTGCTGTATAAAAGAAACACAATTGAAATTCAAAGACAGACGATAACTCAGAGTAAAGGGTTGGGAAAAGGTTTTCCAATCAAATGCAGTCAAGAAAAAAGCAGGTGTAGCAATCCTATTATCTAACAAATTAGACATCAAGCTAAAATCAATCAAAAGAGATGAAGAAGGGCATTTCATACTCATCACAGGAAAAGTCCATCAAAATAAAGTCTCATTTCTTAACATCTATGCCCCAAATATGAAGGCACCCACATTTGTAAAAAAAAAAAAAAATTACTAAAGCTCAAACCATACATAAAACCACACACACTTATAGAAGGAGACTTCAACACACTGTTTTCACCACTGTACAGGACCACTAGACAGAAATTTAACAGAGAATCAAAAAATCTAACAAAAGTTATGACCCTACTGTGTTTAACAGATATCTATAGAACATTCCATCCAAACACAAAAGAATATACCTTTTCTCAGCTCCACAGGGAACCTTCTCCAAAATTGACCACATATTTGGCAACAAGCCAGCCTCCACAGATACAAAAGAATTGAAATAACTGCCTATATCTTATCAGATCACCATGCTTTAAAGCTAGAATTCAACAGCAATACTAATTGCAGAAAACCTACAAACTCACGAAAATTGAATAACACCAAATTACACCATTCCTGGGGTGATGGATAAAAAAAAAGAAATTAAAGACTTCCTAGAATTTAATGAGAATGTAGACACAAGATACCCAAACTTATGGGACACTCTGAAAGCAGTGCTAAGAGGAATGTTCATAGCACTAAGTGCCCACATGAAGAAACTGGAGAAAAGTCACACTAGAGAACTGACAGAACAACTGAAAGCTTTGCAGCAAAAAGAAAGAAAATCATGAATGAGAAGATGCCAGGAAATATTCAAATTCAGGGCTGAAATCAATAAATTAGAAACTAGGAAAACATTATAAAGAATCAAAGAAACAAATAGTTGGTTCTTTGAGAATATCAACAAGATAGACAAACCTCTATACAAAGTAACCATAAGGCAGAGAAAGAGCATGGTAATTAACAAAAATCAGAAATGAAAAGGGGGACATAGCAATTCAGAGAATAATCAGGTCATACTATGAAAACCTATACTCCACAAAATTGGAAAATATAAAGGAAATGGACAATTTTCTGGATAGATATAAGTTACCAAAATTAAACCAAAACAAATAAGCAGTTTAAAATTGACCTATAGCCTATAATGAAATAGAAGCAGTCATCAAAAGGCTCCCAATGAAAAAAAGCCGAGGGCCAGATGGCTTCACTGCAGAATTCTACCAGAAATTCAATCAAGAGCTAATACCAGTACTCCTCAAATTGTTCCACGCAATAGAAGCAGAAGGTACATTGCCAAACTCTTTTTACTAGGCTACAATCACTTTGATACCCAAGCCACACAAAGATACAACTAAAAAAGAGAACTACAGAAAAATTTCCTCATGAACATCAATGCAAAAATACTCAACAAATTATTGGCAAATCGAATCCAAGTATACATCAGAAAAATCATCCAATATGATCAACTGGGCCTCATCCCAGGGATGCAAGGATGGTTCAACATATGAAAATCCATCAATGTAATCCACTATATAAAAAAACTGAATAAGAAAAACCACATGATCATCTCACTAGATGCTGAAAAAGCCTTTGAAAAAATCCAACATCCTTTCATGATAAAGATCTTGGAGAGAATAGAAATAACAGGAACATATCTAAACATGAAAAAAGCAATATACACCAAACCACCAGCCAACATCAAACCAAATGGAGAGAAACTCAAAGCCATTACTTTAAAATCAGGAACAAGAAAAGGCTGTCCATATCTCTTCAATATTGTAATTGAAGTTCTAGCTAGTGCAATAAGACAAGAAAAGGAGATCAAAGGAATACAAATCAGAAAGGAAGAAGTCAAACTTTCACTATTTACAGATGATAAGATAGTCTACATAAGTGACCCGAAAACTCTACCAGGGATCTCCTACAGCTGATAAACACCTTCAGCAATGTATCAGGATACAAAATTAACTCAAAAAATAAGTAGCCCTACTATATACAGATGATACATCCAATGAGAAAGAAATCAGAGCAACATCACCCTTTACAGTATTCACAAGCAACATAAAATATCTTGGTGTAACATTAACCAAAAAAGAGAAAGACCTGTACTATAAGAACTTTGAGTCTCTAAAGAAAGAAATTAAAGAAGATACCAGAAAATGGAAAGATCTCCCATGCTCATGGATAGGTAGAATCAACAGAATAAAAATGGCAATCTTGTCAAAAGTAATCTACAAAATCAATGCAATCCCCATCACAATCCCAACACAGTTCTTCACAGACCTTCAAAGAAAAATACTCAACTTTATATGGAAAAACAACCCAGGATAGAAAAAATTCTGTACAATAAAGGATATTCTGGAGGCATCACCCTCCCTGACTTCAAGCTCTATTATAGAGCCATAGTTCTGAAAACAGCTTGGTATTGGCACAAAAATAGACAGATAGACAAATGTAATCAAATTGAAAACCCTGATATTAACCCACACACCTATGAACACCTTATTTTTTACAATGATGCTAAATGTATACAATGGGAGAAAGATAGCATCTATAACAAATGGTGCTGGCACAACCAGATTCACATGTGAGGAAGGTTGCAGACAGACCCATATCTGTCACCATGCACCAAACTTAAGTGCAAATGGATCAAAGATTTCAAAATAAATCCAGCACCACTGAATCTTCTAGAACAGAAAATGGGAGTTACCCTTGAACTAACTGGCAAAGGAGACTGCTTTCTGAACATTACACCAGTAGTACAGACATTGAGATCTACAATTAATAAATGGGGTGTCCTGAAAATGAGAAGCTTCTGCAAGGCAAAGGACACAGTCAGTAAGACAAAATGACAGCCCACAGAATGGGAAAAGATATTCACCTACTCCACATCTGACAGAGGGCTGATTTCCAAAATATAAAAGAAACTCAAGAAGCTAGCCACCAAAACACCAAACAATGAAATGAAAAAGTGAGGTGTAGAACTAAATAGAGGATTCTCAACAGAGGAAACTGAAATGTCTGAAAAACATTTAAGAAAGTGCTCCAAATCCTTGGCCATCAGAGAAATGCGAATCAAAACAACTCTGAGATACCATCTTACACTTGCCAGAATGACCAAAATCAAAAACACCAATGACAATCTATGCTGTGGTGGATGTGGAGAAAAGGGAACACTCCTCCATTGCTGGTGGGAGTGCAAACTTGTAAGACCAGTTTGTAAATCAGTATGGTGTTTGCTCAGAATAATGGGAATCACTCTACCTTAAGATCCAGCAATTCCTCTCTTAGGCATATACCCAAATAATGCACATCCATACAAGAAGGACATATGTTCAACCATGTTCATAGCAGTATTTTTTTGTAATAGCCAGAAACTGGAAACAACCTCGATTCCCCTCAACTGAAGAATGGATAGAGAAAATGTGATACATTTATACAATGGAGTACTACTCAGCAGAAAAAAGCAATGGAATCTTGAAATTCACAGCAAATGGATGGAACTATAAGAAACCATCCTGAGTGAGGTAACCCAGTCACAAAAAGACAAACATGGAATGTACTCACTCATATATGAATTTTTGACATAGAGCAAAGGATTACCAGCCTACAATCCTCTTCATCAAAGAAACTAGGAAACAAGAAAACTCTAAGGGACACCAGGAATAGGAAGGGGCAGGAACTCCAGAGCTAATTGGGAGCAAGTGGGTAGGGAAACGGGAACTGCCAGAATGAGAGGAGCAGAGGAGAGGAGAGTAGGAAATGGAGGAGCAGAAAAATTTCCTCCTCTATTGGGGGAAGAATAGAGGAGAGCAGAATGAGAGATACCATATTAGAGGGAGCCATTATAGGTCAGAGGAGAGATCTGGCACTAGGGAGATTTCCAGAGACCTACAAGGATGACATGAACTGACAATCTAGGCAATGGTGGAGAGGATAACCTAAATGCCCTTCCCCTATAATGAGACTGATGACTACTTTTTTTGCCATCCCAGAGCCCTAATCCATTGTCTGATGGAAGTAGAGGCAGACACCCAGAGATATACACTGAACTGAACTCTGGAACTTAGTTGCAGAGTGTGAGGAATGAAGATCAAAGGGGTTGGAACCGGGCCAGTGAAACCCACAGAAACAGCTGGCCTGCACAAGAGGGAGCACATGGACCCTAGACTGCTGTCTGGTAGGTCAGTACAGGACTGATCCAGACCCCTGAACATGGATGGCAATTAGGAGGCCACCACACTCTAGGGGGACCCTGGTAGTGGACTAGTATTTTCCCTGGTGTAGGAAGCGACTTTGAGAGCCCATCCCAGGTAAAGGGATGCACTCTCGGCCTGGACAGATGGGGGAGGGCCTAGGCCTGGCCCAGGATGATGTGGTGGACTGTTGGGAGACCCATCAAATGCCCTACCCTTCCTGGCTAGTGGAGGGTTGATGGGGTAGGGAGTAGGTGGTGGGCTGAGGGATGGCGGAAGTGGAGGGATAGGGAGAATGGATTGATAAAAAAATAGAAACAGAAGAAAACAAATTTATAATGCTAATTTGGATAATGTTCTATCTTCAACCAAAATTACTTTAAGGAAAACAAAGTACAATGAAAGATAGTATATTCTTACATCCTTTTTATCTCCTTCATGTAATTGAATTCCAGAACCACAGGCCCTTTAAAAGATGTTAGATTCTGACTTCCATGGAGAACAAAATGAATAGTACTTAATAATCTATACCACAGTGAGGTTACTGTGTAACCCAGGCATCTGTTCTGAATGATTATAGTGGGACATCCAGATATTACTGCATATCCTTATGCTATAGTATTTTGGTGAACAGCACATTATATGTTCCTTCATTTAACAAGAATACAAAAATCATGATTTATTTCTAAATTTCCTAAAATATCATTCAAA
Source organism: Cricetulus griseus (assembly GCF_003668045.3). NCBI lineage: Eukaryota > Metazoa > Chordata > Mammalia > Rodentia > Cricetidae > Cricetulus > Cricetulus griseus. The sequence continues at coordinate 46,073,790 of NW_023276806.1, read as the reverse complement.
TAAGCAAGCTACTCACTTTGAGAAACCTCAAGCCAGTTAAAAGCTACTTGTTATTGTTATCCTTTTTAATGTTTATCTTAGCTAAGTCAATAGTTACTATGTAGAATCAGTGTATCAGAAAAACTATGTTACATGATAATAGATATTAGGGTCAGTGTTAGAATATACTGACATTTAATTTTGCTGGCTTGTTTTTTATGCATGTAAATCATATTCAGAGATTGCCTTACATTTTATAATTATTCTTCTAAGAAAATATTCACTTTAGAACCACTTGGAAGTCTCTTTCTAAGATATAGCTTCTGCAATGTTAAAGAGAATAATAGTTAAAATGTTCCTATTCATGACAAAATAAAAAATGCTAAACAATTAAACATTTAAAAATAAGATATTACAGTTTTGTGTGTGTGAATAACCTGCAATAAAATATCTATGAATGCTATATATTCACATATTAAAGCCACCAATTAGTATTCTTCCCTTTCCACTTGTCAAGAAGTGTCACATCTACTGTTTTTAACTACCCTCTGAAATGCCAACCTATAAGTATTTAAATTACCTGATTAGCCACGAAATCCTAAAGAACTTACATGCTTTCAGACTCACACAGAGGAATCCAGATAATAACATTTGATCATTTGGTTTTTAATAAATAGCGATTAATACCAAAGAAAGAAACATGAAAGCAAACTAAATCAAATTATTAAAAGAGATGTGTCAGAAAATACAAATGTCATTAATATTGTGAATTAGTTCTAAATTTTCATTTCCCATGTATTAAAATATGTATTCCATAAAATAAACATTCTGTATGCTGTTTATTGTGATCAACAACATCTTTGAGTGAACACAAAGTAAAATAATATTTACAATTTCAAAAAAGATAATCCATTTTTAAAATCAATGCTGGAAATATTACTAAGTAATATGTATAACTGAAAGAAGGTTTTAAATTTCCAAGAGGATAATAAATTTTAATATACAACTTTCACTGAAAGATAAAACACTTAATAATTGTAAAGTATTAAATTATACAAAATAAGCCAACTATAAAATACTCAAGCAGAAGTGACTGCTGCATGCTGGGTTATAAAGGAAACACCTACAATGAAACATCTGGAGTCATCACAGAAGTTAGTGAGAGAGATCATAATAATGTGGAAGAATTGTGGTAAGCAAAGCATGAGTAGTAGTGTAAATGATGTCTTTTGGATATGTGATGATCTTTCAATAACACAGAAAAAGAAGTTGTGTTTACTCAGACATATGGGGCAAGAAACATGAAAATAACATAAACAAAAGAATATTAAAGTGTCAGGAAATGTGAAGGAAAGGGCAGATTAGTTTATAGGAATGATACTAGTGAAGAAGAGAAATTTGTGGATGGGGAACAATCATGAGGGTTGACTATAATCAAATTTATGCCATGCGTGATATTGTCATATTTAAAATAAAAATGATTAAATAAAATTTTGGAACATTATTAGAGTTGAGTAGAAAAATGTAAGGAATTGACTTTGTTTGTGAATAGATGCAGAATATAAAATAGACAGATAAAAGACAGATATCTGATATATGATAGATATAAAGGTAGGTTGATAGATTATAAATATATAGATGGTAGGTAGGTAGGTAGGTAGGTAGGTAGGTGGTAGACACAGAGACAAAGGTGTATAGGTAGTTATTCCAGAAAAAGAAAGATATTTTCCCAAAGATTTTCTAAATTATAGTTCTCCATGTATGAGTTATGTGTAGTTTCATCATTGCCGGGGCCAGCTAGTATCAGTCTCATGCTACAGAGGCTATCTATTCTGGACCAATGTCTTTGGGGCTGAGATTGGAACCACTGGAATAGCCCCGAGTCTGTCCTGAGTCCTGAGTTGCTGGACCAGGAAATTCCTAGCGACCTAATGGCGGTAAAGAAGAGACACAGACATCTTGTCGTTTCAGGAGGGTTATCAGTCCATGCTGGAAACCAAAGTCTCAGGTTTATTCAAACATCTACTGTCATGTACAAAGCTGATATCAAAAATTATTTTAACTCTAGGGGCACACCTAAACAGTCCCTAGGCATGTAAACAAAACCCTCAGAACAGGTTCAGGAAACCCAGGGACTATATCTGTTGTTATGCAAAATAGAAGACATTCTCCACTGAGGCCAAGCCATCCTGTGATAATTTAGCCAGCATCTAAAAGAAAATGGAATATTCAGGTTCCTGGAAGTTGAGCAGAGGTTTGGACCCCAAAGCTTTATAATCAATAATTTTGGACCCAACATATCATCTAATCATAAAACTATTAACTAGCAATAAAATAGCATGCAAGTATTTCTATATATCTAGAAGTTGCATACACATATTTTGAGAGCCCTGTAATCTGAAGTTCTTATTGTTTGTGATAAGAATTCTATATTGTTTATAAATGGAATTTCAGCTTTTTTTTTTTTTTGCATTTCTGATACAGAGCATCCAGTGCAATGAAAATGCAGCTTTTTTCCACTCTTAACTGATCCTCCATTTAAATGGTGTAATGTGGTTTGTCATAGCTGTGTTCTGGATACTCTTAATAATACAGATGGACTTTTGTGAATGTGATAGTAATACAATAGTAAAAGATCTAATTTCTTTTAAAGAGAAAATGTTACAGCAGTTTTAAATTACAAAATATCACCTTGAAAACACACCTACAGTAGTTGTGAAATCTCTTAAATCTATTTATTTTTACACCCATCAGGAAATCAATGAGAAATGAAAGTGGTGCAATATAATAATAGATATATGTTTAACATCAATTTTTCTGCCAGGGCTGCTATCTTTGCCCAAGAAAACAAAGGCAACACTGGGTAAAACTGTATCATTTTTCTAATCAAAATATTAGGCTAATATAGATGAAAATTCCAGTGGTAAAATTATGTCTCATTATATCTCCTTTTTCTGTGAACTGGATTCAAAATGATAATTTTATGTAGCTCTTTTAAGTGTTTGACACTATCCATTTGTGGTGTTTATAATAATAAGAATTATTCCCAGGTCTGTTTTTGGTCCAGCTTCCTCTGCCCTGCTCCGGGACACATGAGGCTCATGGGATCCATTTTCCCAGGAAATGGAGACTTCCAAGTCCCTGGTCCATCTCCTTCCTCCATCCACCAGACCAGGTAGGCTAGAGGCTATTTTCAGTCCAGTTTCCACTGCCCTACTAGGAGACACCTGAGGCAAGGGGACTGCTCATTGGATTCAAATTCAGCAGGATACAAAACACTCCAAGAGAGACTCCCAAGGCACCATTGCCAGTCTTGCCTTCATCCACGAGAAAAAGACAGACATCAGATTATTGGATCTGTTTGCATCTACCAGAAAGGAACCTTGGTCCCATACCCACCAGGATAGGAAGAGAATCCTGCTACATGCTCTGGATGAAAGGATGGGAAGAAGACAGTGTAAAAGCACATTCAAAAACAGAAAAACCAATATGACACCATGGGAGACTAGGAACCATACACCAGCAAGACCTGAACATCACAATGCAGATGAATCAGAAGAGAATGACCATAAAATCATCTTCATGAAAATGATAGAGGGCCTCAAAGAGGATATAAGAAATCCCTTAAAGAAATGGAAGAAAAAACAAACCAAAAAATACAAGATATCAAATAATTATTCAAGGAAACACTTCAAGATGTAAAAAACTGAAATAGAGGCAATAAAGAAAACACAATCTGGTGGAATGCTTGAGATAGAAAAGGTGGGTAAATGATCAGGAACTTCAGAGGCAAGCATAACCAATAGAATATAAGAGATGGAAGAGAGATCTCAGGAATTGAAGATAAACTGAGAGAAATAGAATCATCAACCAAAGAAAATCTTAAATCAAACAAATCCCTAACACAAAATATCCAGGGAATAGGGGATACCTTGAAAAGACCAAACCGAAGAATAATAGGTATAGAAGAAGGTGAAGAAATCCAACTAAAATGTGCAGAAAACATATTCAACAAAATCATAGAAGAAATCTTTCCCATCCTAAAGAAAAACAGCAATGAAAATACAAGAAGCGTACAGGACATCAAATAGAATGAACCACAAAAAAGGTCTCCTTGCCATATAATAATCAAAACCACAAGCATGCAGAATAAAGAGAAAATATTAAGAGCAGCAAAGGAAAAAGGTCAAGCAACATATAAAGGCAAACCTATCAGAATACACATGATTTTTCCATGGAGATTCTGAAAGCCAGAAGGTCCTAGAAAGATATTCTACATACACTAAGAGACCACAGATGCCAGCCTAGACTACTATACTCAGCCAAGCTTTCAATCAATATAAATTGAGAAAACAAGATATTCCATGAAAAATAAAAGATTCAAACAAAACATATGGACAAATCTAGCCCTATAGAAAATTCTGGATGGAAAACTGTAACCCAAAGAAGTTACCTGCTACCAGAAAAATATAGGCAATACATAATCCCACTTTTCCAAGAGCCAAAAGAAAAAAATGGGTGGAAACACACACAAAATTTCACCACCACCAAATCCAAAAGTAACTAGTATGAACAATCAATGGTCATTAATATCCCTCAATGTTAATGGTCTTAAATCACCTATAAAAAGACATGGATTAGGCAAATGGATAAGAAGACAGAATCCACTCTTCTGTTGCATACAGAAACACACTTCAACTTCAAAGACAGATGACACCTAAGACTTAAGGGTTTGGAAAAGGTTTTCCAATCCAATGGACACAAGAAATAAGCTGGTTTAGCAATTCTAATATCCAACAAATTGGCGTTTAAACTAAAATCAATCAAAAGGGATGAAGGAGGTCACGTCCTACTCATGACAGGAGAAATCCATCAGGATGAAGTCTCAATTCTGAACATTTGTGCCCCAAATACAAAGGCATCCACCTTTGTAAAAGAAACTTTATTAAAACTCAAATCACACATAAAACCTCACACACTTATAGTGGGAGACTTCAACACCCCAATCTCACCACTAGTCAGGAACACCAGACAGAAACTTAAGAAAGAAACAAAGGAACTAATAGAATTTATGGCCAAACTGGTTTAACAGACATCTATAGAACATTCCATCCAAATATAAGACATTATACCTTCTTCTTAGCATCACATGGAACCTTCTCAAAGTACACCACATACTAGGTAACAGAGCAAACCTCAACATGTACAAAAAAGTTAAAATAACCCCTTGTATCTTATCAGACCACTATGTTTTAAAGTTAGAATTCAAAAACAACAGGAATTACACAAAACCAACAAACTCTTGAAAATTAAGTAATACACAATTGCACAATTCCTGGGTCGAGGAAGAAATAAAAGAGAAACTAAAGATTTCCTAGGATTCAATGAGAATGTGGACACAACATACCCAAACTTATGGGATACTTTGAAAGCAGTGCTAAGAGCAAAGTTCATAGCGCTAAGTGCCCACATGAAGAAACAGGAGAATAGTCACACTAGAGAATTAACAGCACAACTAAAAGCTGTAGAACAAAAAGAAGTCAATGCACACAGGAGGAATAAATGCCAGGAAATAATCAAACTGAGGGCTGAAATCGATAAAGTGGAAACTAGGAGAACAATACATAGAATCAATATAAAGAAGAGTTGGTTCTTCAAGAAAATCAACAAGATAGACAAACCTTTATCTAAACTTACCAAATGGTAAAGAGTGAACATGCAAATAAATAAAATCAGGAATGAAAAGAGGGGCATAACAACAGACAGAGGAAATCCAGAGAATCATCAGGTCATAATTCAAAAACATGTATTCCTCAGACTTCGAAAATCTAAAGGAAATAGACAATTGTCTGGAGAGATTTCACTTACCAAAGTTAAATCAAGAATAGATAAGCAAATTAAATAGACATAGAATCCCTAATGAATTAGAAGTAGTCATCAAAATTCCCCCAACCAAAAAAAGCCCAGGGCCAGAAGGCTTCAGTGCAGAATTCTAACAGAAATACAAGGAACAAGTCTCCTCAAAATATTCCACACAATAAAAGCAAGAGGTTCAATGCCAAACTCTTTTTAGGAGGCTTCAATAACTTTGGTACCCAAGCCACACAAAGAAACAACTAAGAAAGAGAGCTACAGACCAATAACACTCATGAACATTGATGCAAAACTTCTCAATAAAAGACTGGCAAATTGAATCCAAGAAAACATCAGACAACTTATCCACCATGGAAAAGTAGGTTTCATCCCAGGGATGCAATGATGGTTCAACATGCTAAAATCCATCAGTGTAATCCACCATATAAACAGATTGAGAAAAAATAAAACAACACATGATCATCTCATTAGATGCCTAAAAAGCCTTTGACAAAATCCAACACCACTTCATGATAAAGGTCTTGGAGAGATCAGGTATAATAGGAACACAACTTAACATAAAAAACAATATATAGCAAGCTGAGAGCCAACATCAAACTAAATGGAGAGAGACTCAATGCAATTCCTCTAAAATTGGGGACAAGACAAGGCTATCCACTCTCTCCATACCTTTCAATATTGTCCTTGAATTCCTAGCTAGAACAATAAGACAAGAAAAGGGGATCAAGGGGATACAAGTTTGAAAGGAAGAAGTAAAACGTTCACTATTTGCAGATGATATAATAGTCTACATAAGTGACTCAAAAAAATGTACCACGGAAATCCTATAGCTGATAAACACCTTCAGCAAAGTGGCAGGATACAAGATTAACTCAAAAAAATCAGTAGCCCTACTATATACAGATGATACAAAGAAATCAAAGAAACATCACCCTTAAAAATTGCCACAAACTATCCAAACTAAGCAAAAGGGAGAGAGAGAGCATACTAATTAATAAAATCAGAAATGAAAAGGGGGATATGACAATGGACACTGAGGAAATCCAGAGAATCTTCAGGTACTTTGATAACCTGTACTCCACAAAATTTGAAAATCTAAACGAAATGGACAGTTTTCTAGTTAGATATCACTTACCAAAATTAAATCAAGAATAGATAAGCAGTTTAAATCGACCTATAACCCCTAATGAAATAGAAGCAGTCATCAAAAGCCTCCCAACCAAAAAAGCCCAGGGGCAGATGGCTTCACTACAGAATTCTACCAGAAATTCAAACAAGAGCTAATTCCAGTATTCGTCAAACTGTTCCGCACAATAGAAGCAGAAAGGACATTGCCAAACTCTTTCTAGAGGCTACAATCACTTTGATACCGAGGCCACACAAAGGTATGACTAAGAAAGAGAACTACAGATCAATATTCCTCATGAACATAGATGCTAAAATACTCAATAAAATATTGTCAAATTGAATCCAAGAACATATCAGAAAGATCATCCACCATGATCAAGTAGGCTTCATCCCAAGGATGCAAGGAAGGTTCAACATATGAAAATCCATCAATGTAATCCACCATATAAACAAACTGAAAAAGAAAAACCACATGATCATCTCACTAGATGCCTTTGACAACATCCAACATCCCTTCATGACAAAGATCTGGGAGAGAACAGGAATAAAAGGAACATATCTAAATATGATAAACACAATATACACCAAACAAATAGCCAACATCAAACTAAATGGAGAGAAACTCAAAGCATTTGCTCTAAAATCAGGAACAAGACAAGGCTGTCCACTCTCTCCATATCTCTTAAATATTGTACTTGAAGTTCTAGCTAGAGAAATAAGACAAGAAAAGGAGATCAAAGAGATACAAATTGGAAAGGAAGAAGTCAAATTTTCACTATTTGCAGATGATATGATAGTCTACATTAGTGACCTGAAAAACTCTACCTAGGAACACCTACATCTGATAAACACCTTCAGCAAGGTAGAAGGATACAAAATTAAGTAAAAAAAAAAAAAAATCAGTAGCCCTACTATATACAGGTGATAAATCCAATGAGAAAGAAATCAGGGAAACATCACCTTTCACAATATCCACAAGCAACATAAAATATCATGGGGTAACACTAACCAAGAAAGTGAAAGACCTGTACAATAAGAACTTTGAGACTTTACAGAAAGAAATTAAAGAAGATACTAGAAAATGGAAAGATCTCCCATGGTCTTGCATAGCTAGAATCAACATAGTAAAAATGGCAATCCTGCCAAAAGCAATCTACAGATTCAATGAAATCCCCATCAAAATCCCAACACAGGTTTTCAAAGACATTAAGAGAACAATACTCAATTTTATATGGAAAAATAAAAAGCCCAGGATAACCAGAACAACTCTTTACAATAAAGGATCTTCTGGAGGCATCACCATCCCTGACTTCAAGCCTTAGAGCCATAGTTCGGGAAAACAGGTTGGTATTGGCACAAAAATAGACAGAGAGACCAATGGAATTGAATTGAAAACCCTGATGTTAACCCAGGTACCTACAAATACCTTATTTTTGACAAAGGTGCTAAATCTTTACAATGGAAAAAAGATAGCATCTTCAACAATTGGTGCTGGCACAATTGGATTCAGACATGCAGAAGAGTGCAGATTCCATGTCTATGTCCAAGTCTATACCTGTCACCATGCACAAAACTTAAGTGCAAATGGATCAAAGATCTCAGCATAAATCCAGCCACACTGAATCTTCTCCAAGAGAAAGTGGGAATTACCCTTGAACAAATTGGCTCAGGAGACCGCTTCCTGAACATTAGGCCAGTAGCATAGACATTGAGGTCTGCAATTAACAAATGGGACCTCCTTAAACTGAGAAGCTTCTGTAAGGCAAAGGACACAGTCAGTAAGACAAAAAACAGCCCACAGAATGGGAAAACATGTTCACTAATCCCACATCTGACAGAGGGCTGATTTCCAAAATATACAAGGAGCTCAAGAAGCTAGCCAACAAAACACCAAACAATGAAATTAAAAAGTGGGGTGCAGAACTAAATAGAGAATTCTCAACAGAGGAATCTGAAATGGCTGAAAGACACTTGAGAAATTGCTCAAAATCCTTGGCCATGAGAGAAATGCAGCTCAAAACAACTCTGAGATTCCACCTCACACCTGTCAGAATGGCTAAAATAAAAAATACCAATGATAATCTATGATGGAGAGGATGTGGAGAAAAAGGAACACTCCTCCATTGCTGGTGGGAGCGCGAACTTGTAAGACCATGTTGGAAATCAGTATGGCAGTTGCTCAGAAATATGGGAATTAGTCTACCTCAAGATCCAGCAATTCCTCTCTTGGGTATATACCCAAATAGTGCATGTTCATACTACAAGGACCTGTGTTCAACCGTGTCCATAGCAGCATTGTTTGTAATAGCCAGAACCTGGAAACAACCTCGATGCCTGTCAACTGAAGAATGGATAGAGAAAATCTGGTACATTTATACAATGGAGTACTACTCAGCAGAAAAAAGCAATGGAATCTTGAAATTCGCAGGCAAATGGATGGAACTAGAAGAAACCATTCTGAGTGAGGTAACCCAGTCACAAAAAGACAAACATGGTATGTACTCACTCATATATGAATTTTAGAAATAGAGCAAAGAATTGCCAGCCTATAATCCTCTTCAACAAAGAAACTAGGAAACATGAAGGACTCTAAGGGATAAATAGACCCCAGGAATGGGAAGTGGCATAAACTCCTGAGCTAATTGGGAGCATGAGGGTAGGGGAGAAGGAGCTGCCACAATAAGAGCAGGAGAAGAGTAGTGGAGAAGAGGAAATGGAGGAGCAGAAGTATTGAGTTAGGGAAATAAAAGAGGAGAAAGCAGGATGAGAGATATCATATTTGAGGGAGCCACTCTAGGTCCGAGGAGAGATCTGGCACTAGCGAGTTTTCCAGAGACCTACAGGGATGACATGATCTGGACAATCCAGGCAATGATGGAGAGGATAACCTAAATGCCCTTCCCCTAGAATGAGATTGATGACTACTCTTTATGCCATCCTAGAGCCCTCATCCAGTGGCTGATGGAAGCAGAGATAGACATCCACTGTATACACTGAGCTGAAATCGGGAATTTTGTTGAAGAGAGGGAGGAATGAAGATCGAAGGTGTCTGTACCAGGTTGGAGAAACCCACAGAAACAGTTGGCCTGAACAAGGGTGAGCACATCGACCCCAGACTGCTGTCTGGGAGGCCAGTACAGGACTGATCCAGACCCCTGAACATGGATGGCAATAAGGAGGCCTCTGCACTCCAGGGACCCCCTGGTAGTGGATTAGTATTTTTCCCTGGTGTAAGAAGGTATCTTGAGAGCCCATCTCAAGTGAAGGGATACACTCTGGCCCTGTACACATGGGGAAGGGCCCAGGCCCAGCCCAGGAAGATTTGGTGGACTTTGCAGAGCCCCCTTGAGGGCACTACCCTGTCTGGGGAGTGGAGGGTGGATGGAGGAGGAAAGGTCACTGGTGGGGGAGGAGGGATGGGGTGAGTGGAGGGAGAGGGAGAAGGGATTTACATGTGAAAGAAGCTCCTTCCCAACTTGAACTAATAAAAAAAAGTAAAAGAAAAGAAAAAAAAATGCCACAAACAACATAAAATATCTTGTCTAATGCTAATCAAAAAAGTGAAAGACCTGTGCCATAAGCATTTTGAGTATTTAAAGAAATTAAAGAAGATACCAGAAAATGGAAGAATCTCCCATGTTCTTGGATAGGTGGGATCAACATAGTAAAAATGGCAATCTTGCCAAAATCAGTCTATAGATTCAATGCAATCCCATCAAAATCCCAACTCAATTCTTCACAGACCTTGAAAGAACAATTCTCAACTTTATATGGAAAAAGACCCTGGATAGCCAAAACAACCCTGTACAATAAGGGAACTTCTACAGGCAGAACCAATCCTGATTTCAAGCTCTATTGCAGAGCTATTGTCCTAAAAACAGCTTGGCATTGGCATAAAAATAGACAGTTAGACCAATGGAATCAAGTGAAAACCCTGATATTAAGGCAAACACCTATAATTACCTGATTTTTGACAAAGAATCTAAATTTATACAGTGGAATAATGACAGCATGTTCAACAAATGGTGCTGGCCTAACTGGGTGCTGGCATGGAGAAGATTTCGTATAGATTCATGTCTATCAGCATGAGCAAAACATAAGCCCAAATGGATCAAAGAAATCAACATAAATCTAGCCACACTGAACCTATTAGAAGACAAATTGGAAAATACCCATGAATTCATTGGTACAGGAGACTGATTCCTGAACATTACACCAGTAGCACAGACATTTACTTCAACAATTGATAAATGGGACCTCCTGAACCTAAAAAGCTTCTGTAAGACAATGATACAGTCAGCAAGACAAAACGGCAACCCACAGACTGGGAAAAGTTATTCACCAACCCCTCATCTGACTGAGGGCTGATTTCAAAAATATACAAAGAGCTAAAGAAGCTAGTCTCCAAAACACTGAACAATCCAATAAAAAGTGGGGCATAGAATCAAATAGAGAATTCTCAATAGAGAAATCTAAAATGGATGAAAGACACATAAGAAAGTGTTCAATATCCTTAGCCATCAGGGAAATACAAATCAAAACTACTCTGAGATACCATCTTACTGTCAGAATGGCTAAAAGAAAAAACACCAATGACTGTTCATGCTGGAAAGGATGTGGAGAAAGGGGAGCACTCCTCCAATTCTGGTGGGAATGCCAACTTGTACAGCCACTTTGGAAATCAGCATGGGGGTTCCTCAGAAAATGGAAATCAGTCTACCACAAGATCCAGCAATTCCACTCTTAGGCATATACCCAAAGAAGCACATTCATACAACTAGGACATCTGTTCAACAATGTTCATAGCAGCAGTATTTATAATAGCCAGAACCTGGAAGCATCCTAGATGCCCCTCAACTGAAGAATGGATAAAGAAAATTTGGTACATTTACACAATGGAGTACTACTCAGCAGAAAATACACAATGGAATCGTGAAATTTGCAGGCAAATGGATGGAATTAGAGGAAACCATTGTGAGCAAGAAAACCCAATCACAAAAAGACAAACAGGGTATGTCCTCACTCATGTATGAATCTTAGACATAGAGCAAAAGGTTACCAGCCCATAATCCACACAGTCAGAAAAGCTAGGCAACAAGGACTCTCAGAGAAACTTACATGGTCCCGCAGAGAAGGGGAAAGGGACAAGATCTCTTGAGCAATTTGGGAGCATTTCGGAATGGGAGATGGCGCTAGGAGAATGAGAATGGGAAAAGAGAAGGGGTGAGGAGGAAATGAGGGAGCAGAAAGATTGAGTCGGGGGAAGAAAAGAAAAAAATAAGATAAGAGATACCATAATAGAGTGAGACATTTTAGGATTAAAGAGAAAACAGGCAGTAGGGAAATTTCCAGAGATCTTCAAGTATGACACCAACTAACAATCTAAGCAACAGAGGAAAGACTAGGTTACCTTAAATGCCCTCCCCTGATAATGAGATTGATGACTGACTTATATGCCATTCTATAGCCTTCATCCAGCAGCTGGTGGAAGTAGAAGCAGATACCAACAGCTAATCACTGAACTGAACTGGAATCCAGTTGCAGAGAGGGACAAGATATGAGCAAAGGCGTCCAGACCAGGTGGTGAAACCCGCACAAAGAGCTGACCTGAACAATGGGGAGCTCTTGTTCCACAGATTGATAGCTGGGAAACCAGCATGGGACTGATCCAGACCCCAGGAATATGTGTGTCAGTTAGGAGACCTCAGAAATCCATGGGGCCTCCTGATCAGCACTTTTCCCTAGCATAGGTGTGAACTTTGAGAGCCCATTCCACATAGAGGAATACTCCCTGAACCAAAACACATGGGGTTGGCCTAGTCCACATCTCACAGGCTACAATAGACTCTGAAGACCACCTATGGAAGGCCTCACCCTCCCAGGGGAGCAGAAAGGGTATGTGATAGTTACAGTTTTAGTTGGGGGTAGTAGGTGAGGAGGGGAAGAAGAGGGAACTAGGATTGGCATGTAAAACATTCTTGTTTCTAATTAAGATTTTAAAAACTGAAAAAAAGAATTATTCCCATAGGTTCATATTTGTAAATGCTTTGTCAACAGTGTGACAGGATTGAAAAAATTATCAGCATTAGGAGGTATGGCATTACTTCAGGAAATGTGTCACTGGTGTTATGCTTTTAGGTTTTAAGAGCCCAGTCTTGTGGGATCTTCCACCCCCTCCCATTGTCTATTGGCCACTAGACCATTAGGACAAGTGGTGCAGAAGTGGTGAGCATGGCTTAGTGTAACTTGTGAGAATCACAAAAATAGCCTTCAGCGTGACAGCTAAAGTGAGACAAGTCAACTTTCTTCCAGCGTGAGGACAATATATAGGATGGGAATAGCATTTGTGCATTGGACAGCAGGATCCTAACATATAGCTGGAGAACAATGTCTACATGTCATATAGAAAGCAGGGGGAGAACATTTGCAAGGAACTATGTCAAAGGTCCCACTTAATATTAGTCTGGCCTCTGGGCTCAAAGACAACTTCAAAGTACAGTCAGACAGAGAACTGGACCCCTTGTTGTGGGAAGAAATTCTTCCATTTTGTGCAGGGCTTAGAAAGCTGTCCAGATATGCTAGATTGCTAGTTTGAAATCTCCAGGCATCAGGGTTCCCAAATAAGTCCCATTCTCTCTGCCTACAGATCAAGATGTAATTCTAAGCTACTGCCACAACACCTGCCTGCATGCCAGTATGCTCCATGCTGTGCTGGTAATGGATAAAACATCTTAAACTGTAAGCAAATCCTCAATTGAATACTTCTTTCATAATAGTTGCCCTGGTTGCAGTGTTTTTCAGAGCTATGATACAGTGACTAAGACAGAACTTGATACTAGGGAGCAAGGTCTTGATATGGCAGCCCTAACAATACTGCTTGCTAATAGAATGTGTTCTTTGCAGCTGTGTATTAGGAAAGCAGTAGGAAAATGTTAAGTGGTTCTCCATGAGATCTAGTATTAATGTGAAAAACAATGGTGCTGAGAGCAATGGAGATTATGAAAACTGAGAACCCAGATTCTTAGAAGAGAGGAATATTTATAAGTTGGCCTAGAGACTGCTATTGTGATACTTTGACAAAGAATATAGTTGCTTCCTTCCCTTAGCCAAAAAATTAAAACAAAAAAAACAAACAAAAAAACTGCCTTAATTTAACTTGAAGAATTTTGGATTAATGATGTTGGCAGAGGAGATTTCAATATAATCAATTATTGACTGTGTTGTTTAGTTATTAGTGGTCATTCTATAATGAAAGGGTAGAAGATTGTAAAGTAAAATGAAAGTAAAAGTGTACAGTTTGAGAAGAAAAGGAGAACCATGAAGTGTAATTGAGCTATAGTCAATACACAAGGAGATAAAACATTTAAAGAAAAAGCTTGATTTTAAGGGAAATAAAAGTATTGGTGACCTCAGGACAAAAGCCAGGGAAGCTTCAAAATTACAAAAAGGAATTGGCCGGGCATTGGTGGCTCACACCTTTAATCCCAGCACTCGCGGGAGGCAGAGGCAGGTGGATCTCTGTGAGTTGGAGACCAGCCTGGTCTACAACAGCTAGTTTCAGTACAGCATCCAAAGCCACAGAGAAACCCTGTCTTGAGAAACCAAAAGAAAAAAAAAAAAAAAGGAATTGAAGATAAAATGTAAGCAGTGGGGGAAACCATCAATAACACAAAAGCCAATACAAATGTAAATGAAAGAGGAGGTAAAGTTCCAGCCACATCAAACAGCAGAACTTGCTAGCTTCATCCACCTGGTTTTGGCTTTAGAGTCAAAGATACAAAAATGGGTTAGGGAATGTCCCTATTTGGCTATGGAAAAATATTGAGGTCTGGTATCCAGAGAGTTCATGTATAAAGGCTTACAAAGAGAGGTCATCATGTGAAGGAAAGATTGCCTTGGCAAATCCAAAGATGTTGGAATTGCCAGAATGATGGGATACCTGCCAAGGAAAGCTGCAGAGTAGATTTAGAAAATGCCCAAGAGAGAGAAGTGTGTTTCAGTCAACCACTCTGAAAGAAAGGAGATGGTAATCTGCAGAACTCTAAGACATCATACATAGAAATACAGATTTTGGAATTTGCCCTGCTGGTTTTCAGTCTTGCTTTGGTTCAGTATGTATGTTCCCTGTCTCCCTTTTGGAATTCTAATGCATATTCTGTACTATGTATGTTGTGGTTATCCTGTCCTTCACAGCAACAGAAACCATAACTAAGACAGAAATTGATACCAAGGATTGGGGTATTGCTGTGATAGACTGGACCATGTTTCTGTATGGAGTAATTTGGATTTTGAGATTTTAGGTCAGGAAAGCAGTGGAATGTTTTAAGTGATATTTGAAGGGCTATACTAGTAGGGACATAGAAGACAGTGGTGCCTGGGTTCCATCATTCAGGATGATTTTTTTCTAGTTCCTTCCATTGACATTCAGTTTTCTTGATTTCATTTTTATAAGGGGGTTATTTTTATTTAAATTCTTTAATTACTACTCATATTTACATATCCATCCCCCCATTCCCTTGCCCTTACATGTTCCCCACCAACTCCCCCTAGCCCATCCCCCAACTCCTCCCCAGGGATAGTGAGGCCCTCCACTAGGGACCTTCAAAGTCTGTTATATCACTTGGGGGAAGGCCTAGGCCCTCCTTGCTATAACTGGGCTGCAATAGTATCCCTCCTTAGGGAATGGGCTCCCAAATTCCATCTGTGCTCTAGGGTTAAAGACTGGCTTGCACTGTTAGAATTCCCATAGATGGTCTTGGCCTCCCAGATGGTACCCACATTCAGAGGGCTTGGCTCTGTCCAATGCTGTTTCCACAGCTTTATGACTATGGTCTCCATGTTCTCACTAGGTCAGGTCACTGTTTCTATGGGTTTCTGCAGCACTGTCTTGGCTCCTTTGCTTATTCCTCCTCCCTCTCCACAACTGGATTCCAGGAGTATGGTTCAGTGTATTGATTTCATTTTTTAAACAGCTGAGTAATATTTCAACTATTTGTCCTTTGAGAGACATTTAGGTTGTTTCCAATTTCTGGCTATTACAAATAAAGCAGCAATGAACATGGATGGGTGAAGAAGTATTTCCATAGTAAGACGAAGTGTCCTTTGGGTTTATATAACTACATTTTGAGATAGTTCATTTCCAATTTTCTTGAGAAACTACCCTAGTGATTCCAACATGGCTGTAAGAGTTTCCACTCACATAAGTAATATGTGAACTTACTCTTACTCAAGATGCTGTCATTTGTTTTATTGGTTTTTACCATTCTGAAAAGCATAAGATCAAATCTTAATGTAGTTTTGATTTTCATGTCCCTGATACAGAATGTATCCTTTCTTACATGTTTCTCAAACTCTTGGTTTCTCTCCTTTAAGAATTCTCTGCTTAGATATGTATAGCTCATTTTTTCTAAAATTGGGTTATTTATTGACATCAAGTTTTTTAAAAATTCTTTATATATTTCAGAAATTAGCCATCTATTGGATGTGTTCTTAGCAAAAGTATTTTCATATTGTGTAGGCTGCCACTTTGTCTGAGGCTTTTCAGTTTCTAAGGTACTGTTTATTAATTGTTGCTCTTAGTACCTGTGCTGTGTTCTATTCAGATGAGAGCATCTGAATTTCTTTCTGTGCAAATAATTTCAAGGCTACTTTTCTCCATTCTTATAGTGTATGTGGTCTTATGTGGAGGTTCTGATTCATTTTGAGTAGAGTCTTTTGCAAGGGTTGAGGCATGGAACTTTTGGATTCTTCTACATGCAACCACACAGTTTGCTCAGCACCATCTGTTGAAGACATGTCTTTTCCAATGTGCTTTTCTGGCTTCTTATAAATTTCCACATGTCTATAGATTTAAATGTGGGTTTACAATTAGATTTACAATTACAATTTGCGTGTGTGTTTGGGGGGGGGTTCCAATACCTTGCTGTTTTATTACTAGAGCCTCATATTATACTACAAGGTTAGGATTTCTTGTAGAGAAATTAATAATTGTATTATAGCCAGGATTGAAATAATAGTTTTTCTTACATTTGATATGTTGTATCAGATTACCATGTTAATTGTAGTAAAAATGTTGACAACTGTATCAGTTACTTTATACCTATGAAGTAATGTGGGAACATTTAAATATTTTCTCTTTTAATATCAGAACATGGTTTTTATTCCATTAAGTATTTGACTCTATTTTTTAAATAACAGAATAAAATTTTTCTTGATATTTGATGCCCTCTAAATATGAACATATTACTATTATTTAAAATACTAATCAAAATTATATTTAATAAATAAAATAGTTTACAATGAGAAAATGCTGGAGTATATAAATAGAAGATAATTAGTTATTTCACTTTCTACAGTAACTAAATACTTAACATATCTATGATTCTACATCATATTTAGAGAGCATATGAGAATTTTTTGATAACCACTAAAATAATAAAGTACAGCTAAACAAAGAAGGTTATTATGTGAAAGTTAAAATGTTTATTCCCTTGGTTAACATGTGGCATTTATAATTTTTTAGTCTCATAAGACAAATTCATACTTAGCATACTAATTAACACAAACTAATGAGATCACATTTTAATGACTGAAATTTCAAATGATCATTTTCATATAATTTTTAATTATTATATTATAATAAAAGTAGTAGATCTTGCAGTCGAAAAAGTGGAAACTAAATATTTCTGGAACTCCTCAATTCTACAAATAGTTTATTACTAAAGAAAGGTTTTTGATTTGTTCTTTTCTATTTTTTAATGTAGATATAAATGGTACTTAATTGTTTTTTACAACTAACTATTTAAAGGTGAATTGTTATAATTTTACTTTGTTCAGGGTGGATATTTCATTATCAGGTGATTTGAGATCAACTTTATCTCTTATATGCCACTTCATTATATATGTTTAACACCAATGAGCACTGGATTCTTGCTATATATTTATTTTGTTAACAGAATGTATGGTCTTTCTAAATAATATTAATTCCCAGTTTCATATTAAGATACTAAGATTCTTCTGCAACAATTGATGTCATCTTAAAATTGTCATAAACTCACAGTCTAAAAATAGGAAGCAGGCTACTATTAAATAGATAAAATGGCTGATAAGAAAATCGATATTTAAAAGAAGAGACTTTGCACTCAACTGGAAGCATATTTATTGGGGGAAGCACTACTTACTAAAACTCTTCCAAAATATGTATATATGAGGGAATTGAAACCAAAATGATGTGAGGTAAAATAAGACAAACAAAAGATTTTTACATTAATGTAAATCAGTATTTTCATAAATAACTTTGGAAAAAAATGGTTTCTGGAGCTCCTTCCTGTATTTCATTTAAATGTTTTCAAAGTGTGAAATTCAACTAGGTTGTTTGAAGCAGTCACTGGAAAATAACATGTCCCACAGAAAGATTTTAGCCTGAGAAATAAAAAATAACCAATGCTCAGTCACCATGTGAAACTGGTTTTAAACTTTGCTCTGTTTACTCTCCTTGAAAGCTACATAGTGCACACTTTATGTGATGGACCTAAACTATGTATTTAGAAGTGCCAAATACAATGCTTATCTGTGCTCATGTAAAAATAAATGACAAGGACCAGATTCCTGATAAGCAACAGCACTCAATCTCTGGAATTATTGTAGTTGGAAGAGGCTAAGGTGAAAAGATAGATGCTACATTTGGTTTGGGTCCATTTTCCATGAACATTGATACATGGTGAGTAAACTGTAGGGCTCAAATCCAGCAAGTTAGCAATTTGTTCAAAGAAAACCAATAATAGCATTTAAAAGAAATGAGGATACTTTTGATTATTAATTAGACATTTAGACAAGTACTTGATACAAAATTCTCTCAAAATTATTTGGAAATAAATACAATGTAATAGAAGTTAAATTAAGAAACAGAAACAGAAATAACTGTCTTTTCCATTGTGTGTCTGTGTTTGGGGTTACTGCATTTCCTTCCTTAGTAGTTTTGTTCATAAGATTAGGAATCGTATACTAATACCACATAATTATAACTATTAATATGTTCATTAAAAGCATGGTGCATTTGAAACCATTTGTGGGGTATATTACCTTTGTTCAGAGACAAACAGAATTTAAGTAAGCTTTTGTCATGGTTTATTTTTTTATGCATTTTGATAAACATACACCAGATTATTGTTTCTGTTAATTTATTTTCACTATGATTATGACCAAACAAATAGCAAATTCTTACAGCAGATAGTATTCAAGATATAACTGGCTGGTGAATATAAAAGAATTAGTGGTGAACAGAAATACTGAATCATAATATTCACTCATCTTTTAATTTATATCAGATCATATGCCATATACCTATAAGTCATTGATACAATCTTGCTCTCATGTATTCAGATTAACATACCAATTTCCAAAACTGACAAAATATGATTTTGCCAATTTGAGTCATTTTATTTCCCTCAGAGATTTTTGCTATAGGTACTTAAAATTATTGATAATTATATGATTTTCTTTTTATAATATTATCACAAACTGAGAAAAGCCTTCATACAACATTTTTACATTCAACATAATGTTATGAAGAGTATTAACAGACCAACCAACTCATACTCCAATCTTTTCTACATAAAAATTGCTTTATTACAGGGTTAAAATATCATAACTAGTATATATTCATTTACTTTTCAGATTATTTGGTTGTTCAAAACTACTTATTTAATGGATTTTGTGCTAGATTCTAGCTGTGAAAAAGAATAGAAGAGATGCATAGATTCTGTGTCAAATACCTGACAAGCTCGATTCATGCATGTGTTAAATTAGAAGTAATGGCTTGAGTTATAAAAAATGTTTTATAGGGAGCCGCCTGAGGCCTGGGGACTGCACTGGGGAACCAGTCCCAGAGAATCAGGCCATTCAGAGTCTGCCAATTTCTTAGGGCTAGTCCCATCTCCACTAATGGGAAGAGGAGAATCATTTGAGTATTGGACCTGTTTACACCCAGCAGAAGAGAACCTTGAACCCATACCCATCAGGAGAGGGAGAGACCTCCACCAGCACCCACTCGAAGAAAGGATGGGAAGATAACAGTATAAGAACACATTCAACAACAGAAAGATCAGTATGATGCCAACAGAGTCTAGAGACTCCAAACCAGTAAGACCTGAACATCCACACACAGATGAAGCAGAAGAGAACTACACACACACACACACACACACACACACACATACACACACACACACTCACACACACACACAAAATTATGAAGATGATAGAGAACCTTGAAGATTCAAAGAGGAAAGGAGAATATCCCTTAAAGAAACAGAAGAAAAACAAACAAAAATTTTACAAAAGGGAGGAAAACACTAACCAAAAATTCCAAGAAATGAATGTCTTAAAGAAAACAAGAACAGCCAAAAACAAACAACCAAACAAGTGAAGGAAACAATTCAAACAGTGCAAGGCTTGAAAACTGAAAGAGAAACCATAAAAAAAACACACAATCTGAATGAATGCTGGAAATAGAATAGCTGGACAAATGAACAGGAACTACAGATGCAAGCATAACCAACAGAATATAAGAGGTGGAAGAGAGAATCTCAGACAGTGAAGATGCACTAGGAGAAATAGATTCATCAACCAAATAAAATCTTAAGTACAACAAATCCTTAACACAAAATATCCAGAAAGTATGGGACACCTAGAAAAGGCCTAGCAATAATAGGTACAGAAGAAGGTAAAGAAATCCACCTCAAAGATGCAGAAAACATATTCAACAAAATAGAAGAAAACTTTCTCAACCTATAAAAAGACATGCCAATGAAAGTACAAGAGGCTTACAGAACACCAAATACAAAAAATGTCCCCTTCCTATATTATAATAAAAACACCACGCATAGAAAATATATATATGAGAAGCAAAGGAAAGAGGCCAGGTAACATGTAAAGGCAAACCTATCAGAATTAAACCTGACTTCTCCATGGAAACTCTGAAAGCCAGAAGGTCCTGGATAGAAATTCTGTCAACACTAAGAGACCACTGATGCCAACCCATAATACTATACCCAAGCATAGCTTTCAATCACTATAGATGGAGAAAAAATATATTCCAAGACAAAACAAGGTTTAAACAATACATATCCACTAATCCAGCCCTACAGAAAGTTCTTGAAAAACAATCTCCAACTCAAGAAAGTTAACTACACTAACAAGAACATAGGCAACAGATAATCCCACATTACCAACATCCAGAAGAAAGAAGGGAAGAAAATACACGTACAATGTCACCACCACCTCAAATCCAAAACATCCAAGAGTTAATAATCAATGAACATTAATATCCCTCAATATTAATGGTATTAACTCACCTTTAAAAAAGACACAGGGTAAAGGAATGGCTAGGAAGACTGAATGCATCCTTCTGCTGCATACAAGAAACACACCTCAACTTCAAAGACAGATATTACCTCAGAGTTAAGAGTTGGGAAAAGATTTTCCAATCAAATGGACACAAGAAACAAGCTGATAAAGCAATTCTAATATCTAACAAATTGGACTTCAAACTAAAATCAATCATAAGAAATGAGGAAGGTCATTTCATATTCTTCACAGGAGAAATCAATCAAGATGAAGTCTCAATTCTGAACATCTATGCTCCAAATACAAAGGCATCCACATTCATAAAAGACACATTACTAAAAATAAAATCACACATAAAACTTCACACACTTATACTGGGAGACTTCAACACCCGACTCTTACCACTAGACAGGACTACAAGTCAGAAACTTAAAGAAACAAAGAAACTAACAGAAGGCATGGCACAATTGAATTTAATAGAAATCTATAGTACATCCCATTCAAACACAAAAGAATATATCTTCTTCTCAGCCCCACATGGAACCTTCTATAAAATTGAACACATACTTGGCAACTTAGCAAACCACAACATACAAAAAAATTAGAACAACCCCACTATCTTATCAGATGACCATGTTGTAAAGTTAGATTTCAACAGCAACACAAATTGCAAAACCCCTAAAAACTCTTGCAAATTGAACTGCTTTCAATTGCACCATTCCTGGGTCAAGGAAGCAATAAAAGAAAAAAATTAAAGTCTTCCTAGAATTTAATGAGAATGAAGATACAACATACCCAAAATTATGGGACACTTTGAAACCAGTGCTAAGAAAAAAGTTCATAACACCAAGTGCCCACATAAAATAGTTACACTAGGAAATTAACAGCACAACTGAAAGCTCTAAAACAAAAAGAAGCAAACTAACCCAGGAGGAGTTGAAGCCAGAAAATAATCAAATTGAGGGCTGGAACAATAAAGTAAAAGCAAAGAAAACAATACAAAGAATCACTGTAAGAAAGAGTTGCTTTTTTGAGAAAATCAACAGGATAGAAAAAAACCTTTATCCAAACTAACCAACATGCAGAGAGAGAATATGCAAATTAACAAAATCAAAAATCAAAAGGGGGACATAACAACAGACACTGAGGAAATCCAGATAATCTTCAGGCCATATTTGGAAACCTTTACTCTACAAAATTTGAAAATTTAAAGGAAATGTACAATTTTCTGGATAGATATGACTTAGCAAATTAAATCAAGAACATATATGTAATTCAAATAAACCTAAACCCCTAATGAAATAGAAACACTCCTCAAAATCTCCCAAACAAAGTAATCACAGGGTCATATGGCTTCAGTGCAGAATTCTGCCAGAAATCCAAAGACCAAATACCATATTCCTTAAAGTGTTCTACACACAATAAAAGCAGAAGGGTCATTGCCAAACTATGTTTGCTAGGCTACGATTACCTTGTTACCAAAGCCACACAAAGACACAACTAAGAAAGATGACTACAGTCCAATATCTCTCATGAACATTGATGCAAAAATACTCAATAAAGTATTAGCAAATTGAATTCAAGAACACACCAGAATAATCATCCACCATGATCAAGTAGGCTTCATCCGAGGGATGCAGGAATGGTTCAACATATGAAAATCCATCAATGTAATCCACCATATAAACAAACTGAAAAAGAAAAACTACAGGATGATCTCATTAGTTGCTGAAAAAGCTTTGAAAACATCCAACACCCCTTCATGATAAAGGTCTTGTAGAGATCAGAGAAAACAGGAACATATCTAAACATCATAAAAGCAATATAGAGCAAACCAAGACCACCATCAAACTAAATGGGGAGAAATTCAAAGCAATTCTTCTAAAATCAGGAACAAGACAAGGCTCTCCACTCTCTCCATGTCTCTTCAATATTGTACTTGAAGTTCTGTCATGGCCTGGCATGTCTCAGTCCCAAGCATTGGTAGCCATGAGGTTCAGCCTGAATAGGGGACTGTGGACTTGGAAATTCCTAGCAACCCAATGGCGATAAAAACCAAACACAGGTGTCTTGTCATCTTTAAGATCTCTCAGTTCCATGCTGCAAAACTAGAGTCTCTTCTTTATTCAGCATCTTCCTGGCTGTTTCCTAACCATGCTTCTGTAGCCATGAGGTCATTTTTCTCTCCTTCAGTGGACCCCTCTGCCTGGTTGCTTCTAACTCTCTCTGTGTGTCCTCACTTGTTATACACATCTAGCCCTCTGCCCAGGTACAGGGCTATTCAAATGCTTAGTTCTGTAGAAATGCAAACTGGGAGACATTCCCCACTGAGTCCAACCTATTCAATAGCAAATCAGCTAGCATTTGGCTATTCAATGCACATTCATCCAGGGACATCTGTTCACCTATGTTCATAGAAGCATTATTTGTAATAGGCAGAACTGGAAGCAACCTAGATGACCCTCAACTGAAGAATGGATAAAGAAAATGTGGTACATTTACACAATGGAGTACTACTCCGTGGGAAAAAACAACAACAACAACAACAACAACAACAATGGAATCTGGAAAATTGCAAGCAAATGGATAAAACTAGAGGAAACCATTCTGAGTGAGGTAGCCCAGTCACAAAAAGACAAACATGGTATGTACTCACTCATTTGTGGACATTAGATATAGAGCATTGAATCACCAGCCTGAAATGCACACTGCCAGAGAAGCTAGGATAAAAGGTGGGCCGTAAGTGAGACATTCATAGACCCTTGGTAAAGGGGAAAGGGACAAGATCCCTGAGCATATTGGGATCATGGAGGGGGAGAGTGAATTAAGAGAAAGATAAGGGGAGAAGAGGAGAACATGAGGAAGCAAGAAGATTGAGTCAGGGTAAGAATAGAGGAGAGCAAGAAAACTGGTATCATAATAGAGGGAGATGTTATAGGTCTAAAGAGATATCTGGAACTATGGAAATGTCCAGATATCTATAAGGATGAACACCATTAAGAATCTAAGCAATAGTTGAGATGTTATCTTAAATGCCCTTCCCCTATAATGAGATTGATGACTACCTTATATGCCATCCAGAAACTTCATCCAGTTGATAATGGAAGCAGAAGCTGTCACCCACAGCTAAACACTGAGATGAACTCTGGAATCCAGTTCCAGAGAGGGAGGTGTGGTGAGCAACGGGGTCAAGACCAGGTGGGAGAAACCCATAGAAACAGCTGACCTATCTAGGGAAGCTCATGGACCACAGACTGATAGCTGGCAAACCAGCAGGGACCGACTTAGACTTCCTAAATACTGGTGTCAGTTAGGAGGATTGGCCAGTCTATGGGGCCTCTGGTAGTGGATCACTATTTATCTCTAGTGTATGAATTAAATTTGGGAGCCCATTCCACATAAAGGTATACTCTCTCAGCCTAGACACATGGGGAGGGCCTATACCCTGCTCTAAATGATGTGAGAGACTTTAAGATCCCCTATGGAAGGCTCCATCCTACCTGGGGAGCAGAAAGGATATGGAATAGGTAGGGTGTTAGTGGGGGCAGGGGAGGAGGGGAGAGAGAGGGAACTGGGATTGACTTTTAAAACAAGATTGTTTCTAATTTAAATTTAAAAATCATAAATAAAAATAAAAGAATATTAAGCAAAAATGTTTTACTAGATTTTGTTTGTTTTTCTAGACAGGTTTTCTTTGTCTATGAACTTGCTCTGTAGACCAGACTGGCCTCAAATTCATAGAGATTCACCTGTCTCTGCCTCCCAAGTTCTAAAGTGCTGGAATTAAAGTCATACACCACCCTTGCCCTGCTGTTTTATAGGATTTTATGAGTTGTCTTTGGGAAATATCATTTATATTAGAGCACTTCTCCAGGGTGGTAGTTAAAGGAATTCAAGTGCTGACATTCGGCCTCAGATTCTTCCAGTTGTGCAGATGTCATTGTTAGTAAGACTGAAAACTGTAGAATAATTACTATTCCTTCTATGGTGGTAAAATTTATATAGAGGCTACTTGTAGCAAGGAAGGATTTTGATCAGAATACTTTAGTGAAAACATTGTTGAAATATTGGTATATCTAGTGAAGGAAGCAATTAACAGTGTAGACAAATGACAGGAATTAAGAAGATTAATATTCTCAGGAAGATAACATAAAAGAAGTATAAATAGCATAAAAGAAACAAGTAGCCTTAAAAAGACATTTGATAGAATGGTGGCAAACTTTGTATATGAAGATAGTGGGGTACTACAGGTGCCAAGTTTCTCATTTTAGATGTAATTCATTTCCAGCAATTTTTAATGAGGTATAATATTAAATATACAGAAATACTTTCCTTATGTGCCATTGATATTCAGTATAATCGACAAAAATCAAACCATACAATTAAAAATATTGTAATTATCCTGTAAGTGAAATCAGCATATCCTTGAAAATAATCAAAATTAAATTGGTTGTATCACACATACATCTGCTCATTTTGTTCACAATATTTTCCAAAGTGTAAACAAGTATATGAAACATGTGATACTTAGAGATTGTTTGCTTCTTAAATGTTCACTTGTTTGAAAGAATTTGTTAAAGATAACCCTAAATGAATTAATAAGAAAAGTTTATACAAGTGAATACCTTTTAAATTTCAGCATTGCTTTTAAAATTTAAAGGCTACTATACTTGTGCATATTCTGATGAATGCTCAGAATTTTCCATTAACTAAAACCAAACTATATATTTTTATTTCTACTTAAAATAAACTTAGCATATATGAGTCCAGTCTTCATTTAATTTTTGTGTACGATGCCCTTGTGTATTTTTATAAAAGGTATATTTCCCCAAAGATCATCTACACTAAATACATTCATTACATATTCTCTTATTTTTAAGCCTCCACATAGTACAAAGAGCAAACAGCATTATATTTGGGAGTCAAAGTAAGTTATTTTCAGGGTGATTTTGTTCAATGCAATCTTTTTAATTACAGGAAAAAATAGTCATCACTATAGCTTTGATTCTACATAGAGGTCATTCTTCCAATTTGTATATCACACAGTCCCCAAGCATGGTACCTCCAATTAGAGGATTAATGGCATTGCCAGTCATCCCTGCCAGTGCCCACACAGTAGGAAAGCACCCAGGAACAATAACAACAACAACAAAAACACAAAACAAAACACCAAACACAAAACATGAAAAACAAAACAAAACAAAACAATGATAGAGTGCCTTGTTTCCTTTGCAAAGGAGCTGATTATTTTGTAATAATTTATACCAGTCTAAATACAATGAATGATTAATATGGCTATTATAACATTGTTTTTCCAGCTAGAATGTAATGAAGCCCAGTTATAAACTGAAAAATGCCCTATATAGTCCAGTGCTTTCACCACTTTCAATTGCTTTTTGTTGTTGTTGTTCAAAATACCTTAATATCTAAAAGTAGATGGAGTATTCTTTGAAAATGGGCTCCCACATTTTAAAAATAAATTATTTTCAAATTATTTGTCCTCTTGTTCTCCTCGCTCCTCCCCTTATCCTCTCTCCCTTTCAAACTCCTTCCTTTCGCTCCCCCCCCACTGTGCTCCCAATTTGCTCAGGTGTTCTTGTCCCCCTCCCCTTCTCCCCTTCTTTTTCTCTCTTATTTTTTTTTTGGTGGGGGTTAGAGACAGGGTTTCTCTGTGACTCACAGCTAAACACTGAACTAAACTGGAATCCAGTTGCAGAGAGGGAGGAGTGATGAACAAAGGGGTCAAGATCAGGCTGGAGAAATCCACAGAAACAGTTAACCTAAACAAGGGGAAGCTCATGCTCCCCCGAATAATATCTGGGAAACCAGAATAGGACTGATCCAGACTCCATGAGCGTGGGTGTCAGTGAGGAGACCTGAGAAATCTATGGGCCTCTTGTAATAAATCAGTACTTATCCCAAGCATAGCAATGGACTTATGAGCCATTTCGCCACAGACGGATACTCTCTCAGTCTAGACATAAGGGGGAGGGCTTAGGCCCTATCCCAAAGGATATGACAGACTCTGAAGTTCCCCCATGGAATACCTCATTCTCCCTGGGGAGCAGAAAAGATATGGGGTATGTGGGGTGTTAGTGGGGGGGCAGGGGAAGAGGGAAGGGAGGGGGAACTGAAATTGACATGTAAAACAATCTTGTTTCTAATTTAAACTAAAAAATGGAGAAAATCAGAATAGAGGGGTAAACATAAAAATGAGCTTTATTACTAAAGTGTATGAAAATTCACAAAGGCAGTATTCACAACCTTTTTGAAATCATTATCAGGCAAGAATACAATGAAAAATTGTTCTTAACTCATAGTATGCATATAAAATTCTGTTTGTGATTCTTCATTCATAATACAAGAATTTATTATTTTAATGTTCTGTTTATTCCCACATCTTTTATACTTGAGGTAGCTTTTTTGCTTGGTCTTTTTCTGTTTAACATAGTAGTCTAATAATGTCTAAGATAATCCGGGCTTTGGTGGCACATGCCTTTAATGCCAGCACTTGGGAGTCAGAGGCAGGAGGATCTCTGCGAGTTCGAGACCAGCCTAGTTTACAAGAGCTACTTCCAGGACAGCCTCCAAAGCCACAGAGAAACCCTGTCTCAACTCCCCCATCTCCCCAGAAAAAAGAACGTCAAAGTTCAAATGCCTGTACTTTTCCAGACAGATGATTTGAGTTGTGGGAGCTTTGCTCAGGCATGATTGCCATATTGCTTGGGTGTGAGTGCAATGTTAATGAATTGAGGGAAAAAGAGGAAACTCAGTGATTTGTATGTGAGGATATCTCAGACAGTTTCAAGGAGACATTATAGTATATGAAGTTATAATAAAATGTTAAATTAGTTAAAGTTTGAGATACACTAGAAACTGATATTTAAAGCTAAGTAGCAGTGTTGCATACCTTTAATCCCAGAACTCCGGAGCTGAGGTAGGCAGATGTCTGTGAGTTCTAGGCCAACCTGGTCTACAGAGCTAGTTCCAGGACAGCCAGAGCTACACCACAAAGAAATATTTTCTCAAAAGCCAAAGTGGAAAAAAAGGAAAGGAAGGAATGAAGGAAGGAAGAATGAAACTGTTATTTAATACAATGTAGCAGTATTATTTTGGGGTTTGGGGGCTAGAGGTCAACATATTTACTATAATGCTTATTATTCCATGACAAGTTCTGTTTGACCTCTGTTTCAAAACTTCTATGGGTTGAAATCCAATAGTTAACAGATCTCTACTGTTATGTTAAGTATTCAGCCAATTTATATAAAATATTTTATTCATATGCTACTTAAATAACAGAAAACTCTGAGACTGCACAATCATAATATAAATGTATGCTATGGTCAGCACAAACTCTCATTATGAAGTCTTCTATTGTAAAGCCTTCTCATCTGCATCTGGCTTAAACCTCTCAATTATAATTTGCTTGTGCCTTAATCTATTATAACTACCATACATTTGGGTATAGTTGCAAAGTTATTGACTTGCATATCTGAGAGGAAAATTAAGCACCAGAAAGCAGCATTATTTTATTGACTTGTTTAAATTATTTATTTATTGTTTTTAAAATGTATGTGCAACACTGCAGGAGTTGATGTCCAGGACATGGTTTCAGAATTCCAAAAAGGCAAGAAGAGGCAATCCCAGTTGTAGCACAAATTCTCTTTGGTCTTAATAGTAAAATTTCAGAGTCAGCTATCAGGGAGTGAAAGGTGAATGATCAGAGAAGCAAAGTGGACAGCCACTAAAGTTCTTGCCTCTACCAAGGTTAAGACCAAAGGGGTGATCCTGTCCTCAGACTGCTCCTTCACACTGCATTCTCAGACTGCTTCAGAAACTGCTTCAGACTGACTGCTGCTCCAACCAACTACTCAGACTGCACTGAGCTCCTTTCTCCAGCCTTATAACCCTCTCTGTGCCCAACCCTATCACTCCTGTCTCCAACTCCCTAGTATTGGGATTAAAGGCATGGGATCCCAAGTGTTAGGATCAGTTTTGTGTAGCCCTATTTCTCATTTATACTGGATCAGTTTTGTGCAGCCCAGGGTGTTCTTGAACTCACAGAGATCCATCTGTCTCTATCTCCTGAGTTCTAGGATTAAAGGCATGTGCCACCACTGTCTGGCCTTTAAGGGTAACTATTGTGACTAACTCAGCACTCTGATCTTCAGGCAAGCTTTATTTATTAGATCCTACACAAAATATCATCACACCTAGAAAATGGAGTTACAGAAATTGTGAAACATCAGGTATGTCATGCTGAGCAAACGCAGGTCCTCTGCAAGAGAAGCAAATTCTCTTAACTATTGAGGCAGCTGTCTGATCCCTATAATACATTTCATTATAAATTTGCACAAGTGATTGGATAGTGTTTTTAAAATGAGATCTAAATAGTTTGATTTCTATTGCATCAGAAAAATAAAGACTCATACTAATGGTGTTTGTACTGTAATTCAATAATAATAAGTGTACACTAATAAATATACCACATATTTTTGTCAATCCCTCAATTAGTTTGATCCATTCAAGGTTCCCATCTCAAACAAATTACTTTGAGTATCTGGGGAGCAAGGGGCATTTATATGATGATAATTTAACAAGGTTAAAACTGGCTTTATGTTTCTGATTGCAGAGATTTAAATGACACATAAAGTTATATGCAAATACATTGCAATCATTAGATTTCAATTCATAATATCTAAGAAAGTAATGCCAATCTTCAATATAAAAATATTTGAAACAGTGGAGAGCAACTAGATATGGGGCCTTTATGCTCACCTCCACTCTGGGTGCTGGGATTTGCTTTGGGTTTCATTTGCACAGGTCTTGTACATGCTGTTACAGCTGTAGTATTTATCTAGAATTTCCTGTTATGTCCAGGCAATACTGTTTCCTTGTAGACATATAATACTTCTCCTTTCATAATATTTCCACCTCCCTCTTTTCTGAGACTTGGGATGAAGGAATGCAATATAGAGGTCCCATTTAGGACTGAAGACTCTGTAATTTTTTAATTCTTCTCACATTGACCACTTGTGTGTCTCCATGTTTATCATCATCAATTGTAAATAGATGCTTCTCTAGTATAACTGATATCTGGTAGAAGATGCATCAGTTTTCTTTAAGGAAATAAACCCTGTTATGTAAGACTGTTCCATTTGGAGGCTTCTATCCAACGATGTATTGGTTGCATAGATTAGAACTGATTTGTTTTAAAAAGAGAAAATGGACACAAAGTTGGATGGTTAGTGGAGATATAGATATGTGTAGAAATGGAAGGATCTCAAGAAGAAGTGTATATAATTGAAGCAATTGCACAAATTTTTCAAATAACTTTTAAAAATGAAAAACAAAAGAAAAAATTAAATGGCTATAATTTATGAGTTTAAACAGGTTTGTGTGTAAGTATGTGTAGTTTGTGTATGTGTGTGCCTGTGCATGTTTATGTGTGTTACAATGTATACTTGTTTATGTATGGAGAAAAGATATCATGGAAAATTGAGTGACCATTATCACACAGATGACAGACCTCTGGTCTCTGAGATGCCAGCTCAAAGTGTTAGTCTTGAGCAGTAGGTAGGAGTTTGTTTTCATCCACGTCTAGACCCCTTTTCCTGCCTTGCTGAATACTTGGTCTAATAGAAATTTAGCATAGACTCCAAGCATCATTAGTGTTTGTTTAGGGCTTTGAAGTGCTGCAACTCTTGCATCTCAGCCTGTCCTAGAAAGATCTAGCTGAATACTAAACTCACAGATTTCTCCTTGCTTCTCACTTTCATATCCACCATTACTTGATCTTCCCTCTAGTAACAATGTCTTGATGTTCAACCCCTAAGAAAAAGGCAGATTTGGATTTACTTCCTGCTTCAAGTGTGTGTGGCCTTACCTTTAAGCTAACATAAATCAGAGTGTTTTGTAGCTCTTTTTTTTTTCTCTGTAAATTGAGGGATATGTGACAAAGGACTTTTATTTATTTATAATGGTGCTATGCTTCATGCATTATATAACCAATATATTTATGTTTGATTAAATGAGCCCCTTAGCACATTTTGTTTACTTAAACCTTTTCAGGAATCTAATGCTTAAAGAAAAATACTTCAAACAAGTCTAAAATTGCTTTATCTTTCATCCTCAAGGGCTCATGTATGTAATAATAAGGTGAGCAGGTGTTTAATTATAAAGAAGCCCTTGGGTCAATCACTGATATATTTAAAATAGACTATTTTCACCACAAAGCATCTGTGAATGCAAGCTTTCATCATCCAAATACTCTATCTTTGTACTTGATTACAGTTGAGAATTAATTGTACATTGGCTGCATCATCATATAAGCCTTAATCTATTTTAGTACTTGCTGTTATGCTCATGGTCTTGACTATGTTTTCAAAGGATAATTATTCCACTTTGCATTCATATTCTTGTTCAACCACCACTACTACTCTCTTTTTTTGAGCAGCATTTCACCTCTCCAAATCAAGTAAGGAGCATGTCTATGGTATGAGAACATTATTGTAAGCAATGAAATGTTTATATACAAAAGAAAATTACAGCGTCCTTATTACATAGAATTTGTGAAATTTTGGGGCTGATGAGATGGCTTCCTGGTCAAGATGTTGGTTGCATTTCCAGAGTTCCTGAGTTTAATTCCCAGCAAACACATGGTGGCTGACAGCCATCATTAATGAGAACTAGTGCCCTCTTCTGCTATTCAGGAAGAACACTATATACATAAAAATTAAATAAATCCTTTAAAAATGTTTTTAAAAATTTTGTGAAATTTTAATATAAACTATTATTATAGATCATATTCAAAGAAATGGAGAGCAATGATACCATAATTTATGGATGTTTTTATAATGGCTTCACTTGATCCAGTACTGTTTTATATACTGTTGAAAGCATTCATTGCTCATCCAAAAATATGCAATTTTATAACTACTGTCAAGTCCTGTGAAATCAAAATATCACTTCTAAATAAAATTTGAACATGTTGTAAAAAGTCTTATTCTTCCATTGTTAACAGCATTTCTGGAATAGTGTAAATTCCAGAGACTACAGCTCCCAACAGATATAACTGCTCACATAATATGGAAACCTACCTCCTAACTGTACCTATTCACATACATAAAATATTATCATGTAAGGAGACAATAAAGACCCAACTAGATAAAGACACACAAGAAATAAGAAGTTCAGTGCCAGAAATAGGTTGTTTGTTTTGAAGATGATAACAAATGAGGTTCCATAGATCCCATAGACATTACATGTCATAATTCTATTGCTTACATTCTTAGTTACTATTGTACTGCTCTTAAGATACACCATGATTAACACAACAATTATAAAAGACATCATTTTGTTAGGGATTGTTTAGGGTGACCCTGTTCAGACACACCTTGGGGGAGACAATGAGAAGAAGAAACACCAATGAACGACTCAGGCACTGGGAATCAGAGAGTAGTAGAACTTGCTGCAGACTCATTTATTAAGGAAGTTAGAACTGTCTTTAAACTCCCCCCTCAAAGTCCCATTGGCTCAGGCAGCTGACTCTGCTATGTTGTCATTTCCTTCTTGTTGTCTCTGTATCAGAAGTCTCCTTGTCAGCAGGCTCTGGATACCAAGGCAGACTTGACTCAGGGAGGAAGTGCCTACCTTGAAGGCTCATGCCTGCTTGCCTGGACACCTGTGACTTTGGGTAGGCTTGCAGGTAGTTTCTCCTAGAAGGGATGTACTTACTTTTTTAGAGGGTTAGTCCATGATTGTTGTGGTTGGAAGCCAACAGGCATGGTGTGAGAGAATCAGTTCAGAACTTTATATCCTGATCCTCAGGCAGCAGGTAGAGGTAGAGAGTCTATCTCTGGCATGAGTTTTTTAACCTCAAAAATCCACTCCCATTGAGAAACGTTTTCCAGCAAGGCTCCCTCTGCTCTAAGAAGGCCACACCTCCTAATCTTTTCCAAAGACTTCCACTCCCTGATGACTAAGCATGAAAACATACTAGCCAATGGGGAATCTTATCATTTCCCTAGGCCCAGAGCTCCAGGGCATATTCCCATTCCCTGATCAAATTTAGGGCTGAAATCAATAAATTAGAAAGAGAAGGGTAGAAGGGTAGGGGACAGGATGGCAGGAGAGAGAAGCAAGATCCAGTCAGGGAAAGAATACATGAGAGCAAGAAAAGAGATACCATAATAGAGGGAGCCATTATAGGTTTAAAGAAAATCTGGCACTAGGAAAATGTCTACATATCTACAAGGTTGAACCCAGCTAACAATCTAAGCAATAGTGGAGAAGCTGCCTTAAATGCCCTTCTCCCATAAAGAGATTGATGACGACCTGATATGCCATCCCAGAACCTTCATCCAGTAGCTGATGGAAGCAGAAGCAGACACCCACAGCTAAACACTGAGCTGACCTCTGGAATCCAGTTGCAGAGAGGGAGGAGTGATGAGCAAAGGGGTTAAGACAAGGCTGGAGAAACCCACAGAAACAGCTGATAGCTGGGAAATCAGCATAAGACTGTTCCAGACCCCCTGATAATGGGTGTCAGTACTCCACAAAATTTGAAAATTTAAAGGAATTGACACTTTTCTATCTTTAATTAATACTAAAGATATGATGTATTGTTCCCACATAGGATGTGTGGAGATAGACAAAAACTTAGGAATGAGGTTTCTATACAATACTTAGTCTTTTCTGTAAGTGGGCAGTAATACATATTAAGGTTATTGTTAAAAAATATCCAGTATCACATAGCAATATGTAACTAGCATAACAAGTTTACTCATTTTTAAAATTCAAGGGGTTCCAGACCAAGATGGTGAAACCCATAGATACAACTGACCTGAACAATGGGGACTCTTGGTCCCCAGACTGAAAGCTAGGATACCAGCATGGGACTGATCCAGACCCCAGGAACATGGGATTTAGTGAGGAGACCTCAGAAATCTTTGGGACCTCCTGTAGTAGTTCAATAGCTATCCCTAGCATAGGTGGGGACTTGGGAGCCCAATCCACATACAGGGACACTCCCTGAGCCAAGACACATGGGGGTGAGCGTAGGCCCTATCCCAAAGGATATGATAGACTCTGAGGACCCCCTATGGAAGACTTCACCCTTCCTGGAGAGCAGAAAGGATATTTGATAGGTAGGGTTTTAGTTGGAGGGGGGTGGTAGAGAAGGAGGCGAGGGAGTGGAAACTGGGATTGACATGTAAAATAATCTTGTGTCTAATTCAAATTTAAAATACCATATTAAAAAAATAAGAGGTCAAAAAAATTTCCCAAGTAATTCAATTAGGATAAGACAGTCGTTGAGATTCAGTTTTATATTGAAATTTTAGACATCATGCCAAAAATATAGAATGATTTTTCATATGTGAACTCCAAACTTAAGTTATCACTATTATAATTTTAACTAATCAGCAGACTTTACTTATACTCAGTATACTAGGGAGATGTTTGAGGCAACAGATATGATTTATCACTAATGATAAATGCACTTGTCTTGCTACTGTAGTTGTATTGCATCTGGAATACCCATGTTTGTGTGACAGAAACTTGTCAGATTTGTAATAATTGTTGTGTGGGGGATATTGGCTATCAATTCTTCCTTCACTCCTGCAAAGTGTTTAATTTGAATTTCATCACATGGTTGTGTTCACATATAGATTAATCAAATGTAAGCATATGTAGCTCAAATGTACTTTTTCTAAAGAGGTATCATATAATAGGTAATTGACAAGAAATGCTTACAATTGCATTTTATAAGACCCTGTGAAACAACCAGTGTTTCTTTTATTATGGTAATTTGAGTGGTTTTTAGAAGCTAATATAGTGGGAAATGATTTCAGGGGCAGGAAAGTATTTTTCCCAAGAGCCATATTTAAAAAAAAAATCTAGTGATTATGAAATATCTCAGGCATTGTGCAGATCTTAAAATTTATTCTACAAACAAAGATCCAAACAGGATGGAAATTTAAGTTGGGCCTCAGAATACACAGCTCTCCTCTGATGCTGTTCTCACATGTACTTATATTCTAAAGCTCCCCTGGAGAACCTGACCCTGTTTTTATTGATAAATCTTTTATTCTTTTCTAATGAATTATTCAAGAACCTGCATCAGGCTCACTTATTTCCAGAGAGAGGGGGAAAATAAAGGCAATTCACAAATCTTAAGCTACCATTTTTTTCAATAGAAGCCAAATTATCAATTGTTTCTGTTGCTGTCTTTCATAATGATACTTTCTACGATTATATATATTTTAGAGATTTACATAGTTTGAATAAATGTCTCAGTTTAGGAAGCATTATCTCAATATGAAACGAAATACTTCTCTGATTTCAGGGTCAGGTTCACAGTCACAGAAGAGCCTGTTCCTCTTTCAGATGTGTTGCCTCTCACACTGATGTGCTCACATCAGGGCTATGCTGTGAAGAGAGAGAAATGAAACCACTAACGACTGTGTAATTGCATGATAAGGCAGAGACAGAAAGATGCTCAGAGGTGATAAGGCTGAGAATGGCCAGAAATGAGTCAGTGATGTCTAGCAGACTGCCCGTGCATTAAGTTAAGAGATAAAAGTTGTCAGATAGGTTACATTTTAAAAGTTAAATTAGCATTAAAGAGATTAAAGAGGACCTTTTTAACCATTGGACTTCAGCTACAGCAAAGTATCTAGTACTAAATTAAATGAATGTGACTATTTTGCCATGAAACATAGACATGAAATACTAGAAACAATAAAAGGGGGAAAGACATCATATAATTACTTTTATATATTTGGATTTGACTTCTACCATTTTTAAACTGTCAAATGTGGAAGGAAATTTTTAAGACACACCTCCATTTTACAGAAAATAAAACAGTTGATATTATATTTACTAGACTCACTGCAATTTAAAAGCATGATTATATTATCCATAGTGTATTTATACAGAAAACAAATGTGTGTTTATAATATGTGATAAATATAGTACTTTCTGTTAATAAACTTGAAAATTAAATTATGCTTAAAAATTAACAGGAAAAAAGGAAGCTGTCCAGGTAAATCTTTGTTAAACATTAATCTAAATGTGAAATGCAATTTACACATATGTAGTACACATATATGTACAAATACACATTTTTCTATTATAGCAAATGCATATTTACTGCCTCGACAGCATTGGGTTGGGCCTTATGGATTCATTTTCTCATCTTCTGTATGTGGAAGGTGGTTTAGTTTTCATAATTTAGAAATATATCTCCTCCCTTAAAGTGGCAATGTTTCAGTTAGGGAGTGATCTCTATGCAATAAAATATTTATGCATTATTCAAATTCCAAATTGGTCACATTCCTAAACTTTCTATCTAGGAAGGTTGGATGCTTCCTCCTTACACAAAACATACTAACTAATTTATCAGATTGAAGGACACTAAGTTTCACACAGATGGCTCGATGATTAACAGTAAACATTTTGTTAATTATAAAACAAACAAACAAACAAGATCTCTTAAATTCCATGTAAAAATTACTTAATATCAGTCACATAAGTTTCTGTCAATTATTAATGAATTAATTATATTTACATAAGCAAATAGTGTAGCAGTGAGTAGATTTTTAAGCAACAACAAAAAGCGACACTCTTTTTTTTTCCCAAAAATATTTCTAAGTAGAATATTCTTCTTAGTCAACAATTTTAGAGACTTTGTCTTTAAGTAGAGGTCAGAGAGATATCTTAAAATGAAACTTAATGCTAACCATGTCATTAGAGCATCACATAATTTAATTAAACACATGAACTTAAAAAACACACTATTTATACATAGATTTTTCTATGTAAAACACATCTTGGGAGAATGGATTGAGACAAAGTATTCTAAAGACATATGTCCTGCATGGTTCTTGCTTCATGAAGAGTCTGCCAGACACTCTTCAGGACACAGAGAAAAATTACTGACAAACT
This sequence comes from Cricetulus griseus, assembly GCF_003668045.3. Lineage (NCBI taxonomy): Eukaryota > Metazoa > Chordata > Mammalia > Rodentia > Cricetidae > Cricetulus > Cricetulus griseus. The sequence goes on along the minus strand of NW_023276806.1, from coordinate 46,036,515 downwards.
GCCAAAACAAGCAGGACAGTTACAAATTTTCTGCTTTCTAAGAATTGTGCTGGATCCTCTAGGCCTATAGGCTGAAGATGGATTCCCCAATGTTACAGAGGAACTGTAGGTGACTGTCCAGGCAGCAAGATGTCTCTGTCAATTCTAGAGTTTAGATATTATCCTTCTGAGTTCTTTGATGTAGTCGAAGACAGTTATGGTAATGATTTTCCTTAGTTATGATAAAAGATAAGTTACATATAAAACGTTAAACTCACAAAGATAGAATAGGTGATATAATAATTTCTTTAATTTTTGCCAGAATTTAATGCACTAAATATAGTTAACTATAGTTCTTGCTTGATAACTGTTTTATTACGTATAATTTTACTGTTAAGTTACAACCTTCCTTTGTATTTAGACATAAAAGAGGAGATGATCAGGGATGTCCTTTGTATATATGTTTCTCTTATTGGTTGATGAACAAAACACTAATTAGCCAGTAGCCAGGCAGAAAGATAAGCAGTGCTACCAGACTAGGAGAATTCTGGGAAGAGGAGGCAGAGAGAGGCTGCCAGAGAGACACCATGAATAGTCACTGAAAGAGTAACATGCTGGAGCATTCTCCGGTGAGCCAAAATCACATGGAGATACACCTTTTATAGAAATGGGTTAATAATTAACAGAGAGCTTGCCAGTAAGAAGCCTAAGCCATCAGCCAAACAGTTTCTAAGTATTGTACGTCCCTGTGTGTTTATTTGGGGCTGACAGTTGGTGGGATCTGGCAGAAAAGAAACTCTGGCCAACACATATGCATATTCAGGACATCTTATTAAGGTTTTGGAGGTTCATACGCAATAAAATAAAAAATGTTATTGCACAGGTTCTCACATTGATTGGGTGTGGCTCATTGTTTTAAGTAAGAGTGCTTATTGGGAGTAGAGAGAACATGATAATTTAGGTTACCGTAAGGAGTAAAACCAAACACAAATAGTAGGATTCAGTGCAGATGAGTATAGAAAGACCAAGTAATGTACTTACCACAGCCCATTGAAATCAGAAGCCATTTATGATTTGTCTTGTCTTGTCTTGTCTTGTCTTGTCTTGTCTTGTATTGTATTGTATTGTATTGTATTGTATTGTAACAGATGACAGGTTAATTGAATAGTGTCAGGAGAGGAAAAATGAGTAGGGTGTTAGGCAGTTAAAGACATTGCTTATCATGAAAAGCTTTTATATAAATGTATAATCTCAATCATGCCTTGTATAAAAGCATATATTTGCAAATCTTCTGATATGCAGACATTTTTTAGGTACAGTTTCAAATAAATTTAATAATAAATCAGTATTGTAGGTCAGACAATTGATTAGCAACCTTGAAAAATTATTCACTTACTCAATATTGTCAGTACTGAAATATTGTAGCCCTCTTATTGTTTCTACTGTGATTTCTGTGAGCAATTGTATTAAAGTTACAAGTTAACCTAGGCAACAGAAGTTCTATCATGAAAACAAAATCATTCATTTTATTCATACTATTGTGCCAGTGTTGGAATAATTATATGGAGATATAGTTTTAGAATTCTTAGAAATCTTAAAACAGGAAAGCTGCCCAATATTTGTAAAAAGTACCCAATATCAATACCTTTCTTTCTAACCCTGTCTTAAAATTATCTTTCCTACCTCTTCAAATCATTAATCATGACCTCAAAAAGCCTATGATGAATTTCTATATTCACATTTCTTATTGATTAGTGTAATTTCGATGTTTTACTACTTAGGAAAAAATACAACATTAATTACACACTTCCCATAAATTCTCTTTACTCTTACAATTACTTGTACTTTTTGGTAAGGGAGAATAAAGTTATCCCCAACTCCTCAATGCAATAAAACAAGAGAAGACTATTTTCTCACCAAATTATTAGTATTAAGTTTTGTATAGAACTGTGAATTAACCAAAGATCTGCTGTTATCTGAGGACGATTTACTTAAGGGATATAGTTGACATTTGACAGCAACCTCAAATATTTTGGTGTTTTAACTTGTTTTATTCCCATCATCTAAACTTTAGGAGTTCTTAGAAGGTACAAGGAAATGTTTCTTTTTAAATGTTAAAGGTAGCAAATTTGTTGTTTCCCAAAACTTTGTATTTTGTCTAGCTTATTTCAGAGAAAATTTTCCTATACAAAATGTTTAAGTCATTAAGATGTATTTTTTTACTATTTAAAGGAATTTACAAATGACAGTGACAGCTGAGGATGTTGTGGAGAAAATATCTTACTAGAATAGATGTTTTACATAGTATAGAAATTATGCTCTATTTAGTTGAAGTTCTTCCATAAGATGGCCATAAAAAAATTCATGAGCTAGTTGGATTGAATGAAAAAATAGCTTTTGATATTTATGAAGACCTCTTTGAAACATATTGTGTACTCTGAGGCCTCTTCTGTTGCAGTCATTTAGGCTGCTATAATTCTGAGTGTTCACTTGATACTGATGCCACAATGGAGACATCCCACATTGATGCTATGCCTTTTCATTTAAGGAAACTACTCTTAGCATGGAAATTCATATTTTTGAATTCATCTTAAACTAATTACCTCCCAAAGAACAGATTTCTTTTTGCCATGTGTCTGGTTTTAGGATTCAGTATATGATTCTGAAGGGGGCACAGATACTCATTCTACTACAGGTTTAAAAACTAATGTTTTTTCTGTACTCTATGTTATATTTAGTTTAGATGCCAGATTATTTGTGAACTGATACAATGGATTTTTCAAAATAATTGCTTATATGGAAAGAGGTCAGACCTTCAACATTGAGGTGATCAGGAGTGGGCAGGAAAGATGACTAGGTGGGCAAACATACCTTTCAACAAGCTGAAAACCTGAGGTTGAACCCTAGAACCCATAGAGTGGAAAGAAAGAACAAGCTCTCCTCTGACTTCCACATATTCTCTGAACAATATGTGCAAACACACACACACACACACACACACACACACACACACACACACACACACACTATAATAACAATGAAATTATTGCAATAAATATTCACAGTCAGATAAAAGGATGGATTCAAATTTACTAATTGAAATTAAACTAAGTTTTGAGGAATAGCACTATGTATTTATTATTTTCAGAAACCTGATTTTTGCATATGATTGGACTTCAGACATTATACAGTAATACAGTAAGGAAATCTAAACATTGTATCATTAACCATCCATAAATACCATGTTTACATTATATAGCCTGAAAAGAATATGCATTTACTCATTTTCTCATTATTATATAAACTTGTCCATAGAAATGTAAAGTTAGTATTGGAAAGTACACAGAAACATATGAAGAAATATTAAATCTATATTTACAAACATATTTATCATCTACAGTTAAGCCTTAAATTATTTTTGGAAGATGTGAGTATTTAAATATAATTAAATGAAAAGAATATATGATGTATTTTCTAAAAATTATCTTTATTCAGAATATGACTACAGATTTTCTTGAATATCAATATTCTAAAAGTAAACTGAACTTAAATTACTCAGCATTAATGGGGCCACATCTGGGCATTTCACTAGAATCCAGATACATAAGCATGAATTTGGTAAGGAAGGCAAAGATATAGTTTTAAACAAATAAAATAAAATGTGCCAAATACCTTAACAGATATTCCTAAAGGAGTCCATGCTGAAGTGCAGTGGACACAGAGAAGCTTCTCATCTGAGCATCTTTCTGCAAATAAATGGATGTTTGCATTAGGACTGGTTGCATGTATAAAAGATCTATCTGATATCTCAACATCACATTGTGATGTTGAGGATAATTGTTCCCATAATTGTTTACTCTACACATTAAGGAAAAGTACACTCATTTGAATCCCATATTACCAAGAGTAGAGGTTAAAATATGACTCATCATGCTGCTAAAAGGTTTCTGGTATGTCACTTGAGAGTATGTCCCTTTATAATTCCAAGGCAACCAAGTTGTAGCTAGACAAATGCTGCATATTATTGCCCATTTCCTATTCCTAGATGCAACTCCTCGGTTGTGAATATAAAACCTGGAACAACTACAGAAACAGGGAGAGTAAAATAGGACTATGTTTGGCAGAAGATCACTACAGAGGAAGAGCAGGATACTGGTGCTATAAGGAAGGGAATGTGGAAAAGAGAGCTCTTACTGGGAGTGAAAGTAGGAGAGTTGAATAGCACAAAAATAATTTGAAAAAGCTATAAGACATTATTATTACACATATAAGTGTACTTACATATATACATCTGTAAATTTTTTCACTTGTGTTGGTAATATTAGCCCCATGTGCTGTAGACTGTCTAACAAAATATCCAGTACCAGGCATGATCAATTTGTGGGTCTCCTTCTTCCATGAGGACCTATGGCCATTTGTCCTCAAGGGTAGATGGAATAGAAGTGGAGAACCAGGGTTCAGATGGCTATGGATGCAATGGAGATAGTCTACTGGCAGATAAATTTGGTGAGACAACTCAACTTTATTCCAGAGTTTTAAAAATTTATAGGAATGGAAAGCTTGGGGACAAATCCTAGTTTACATTAAACAGCATGCTCCTCTGTCATAAGTCTTTGAATGATATGTGACAGCAGGTTCCTATAGTAAAGGTGCACATACAAGTCTTAGTTACCGTATGGACAGATCGGTGAAAGCTTCTAACAGGGTATTATGCTAAGGGTCATGCTGGAGATAAATCAGGCATAGGGCCTAGAGAACTTTTTCAGATAGGGTCAGTCCTCCAGGCCCTGAGACATTCTCCAGATAAAGGCAGGTAGAGAGGAGCAAGTTGTTGGTGGGAAGGAGTCATTATGTTGCCAGCTCGGGCGAAAGCTGCCAGACCATAGCAGTCTGCACCCTCTGACTAAAGCATACTCTGAACAGAAATCTCCTTTTGAATTCATGGTTAAGGGAGTTTAACCCAAAGCTATGTATATGCTGTTGTCATTGGATGATTCTCAGAATTTGAAGGAAAGCTCACTGTATCTGAATACTCCAAACACCTTGTACACAGGGCTCAGATGAATCAAGGTGGGTCTGATCAGAAATATTTGCTGAGAACTACCCTGTATAGCATAGTTAGTTTCTAGGAAAGGTAACAAGGGAGGAAAACAATCAATAGTCCCACTTAGCAATGATGAGACAATGACCAAACAATAACCTGCATAATATATTTCTAATGGCACAATGGTGACATTTATATTTTGACAATAATCAACAGCTGTCTAATTGGAGGTAGAACCTCATAAGGGAAGTAAATTTATTCTTGGTACTGAAAACCTAGCCAAACTACATTTGGTTTGTGTGGTCATTAATCTTAGAAATAATTTATTAATGCCACTTTCCTAAACAAGTATAATGGGCAATTGAATTCTAAGTACTTATCTTTATGTGCAGATCTACACAGCTTAGTGTAGATCCTACTCTTTGTCAAATTAGCTCCTTTCAAATGTGGTATATTACTGAAAGCCACAACTAGTCAAAGGCAAACAACAGCTAAGTGGATTTGGGTTGCCCAACTCCAAAACATACATCTAGAGCACAACCTCTATAATAAGGCTCAGGTATTATTACTGAAGAGGGAGCTAAAAAATTATGAGAATGAAAGGTCTAGGTTACATACTTTGAGATTGTGTCTTCTTTAAAAAACAGGAACAATACTCCCATGGAGGATCAATAGAAATGGTGTGTAAACAGGACTTGAATAATTCCACAAACTTAGAGAAGCCAGGAAACAAGGAAGAAATTAAGAGAGACATACATGGACTTTTCCCCCACCCCCCACCCCCACCCCCACTCCGAAAGGGAAATAGACAAGATCTCCTGAGTAAATTGGGAACATGGAGGGAGGTTGGAGGATGGTATTAGAGTGGGGAAGGGAGAAGATGAGAGGGGAGAAGATCCTTAGGGATTGGGAAGGTCGAGTCCGGAGAACTATGAGAAAGCAAGGAAAGTGATACCTTGAGAGAGGGAAACATCATGTTGCTAATGAGAAACCTATCACTAGTGAAAGTCCCAGGAATTCACAAGGATGGCTCCAGCGAAGAGTCTAAGCAATAGTGGAGAGAGTAACTTATCTGCCCAACCCTATAATCAGATTGATGACTAACTTATTTGACATCATAGTGCCTTCATACAGTAGCTGATGGAAGCAGATGCAGAAATCCACACACAGCTAAGCACTGAGCTGAACTCCTGGAATTCAGTTATAGAGAGGGAAAAGTGATAATGTGAGCAACAGGGCCAAGAAAATATTGGCCAAGACAAACCCACAGAGACAGCTGACCTGAGCATATGGGAGCTCAGTGACTCTGCACTGGGACTGAAAGCTGGGGAGCCTGAATAGGACTGAACAGGGCCCCCTGAATGTGGGTGATATTTGGGGGTCTTAGGCTATTAGTTCCACTGCCAGCAGCAGTGGAACTAATATTATCCCTAGTTCATGAAGTGGCTTCATGTAAAGGCATATGACTTAGACTGGGATACAGTACATTAACATTTAAAGGTGAATCTTCAAGGAGGGAAAGAAAACTGAGATCATGAGAGTTATAAAAGTGGGAACTTGAATTCTTATGTCTTAAAGTTCTCATAATTGAATTCCCATAACAGATTGAATTCCCATACCTGGAATCTTCTTCTCTTTCAGAAGAATCTTGAGATAGATTCCCCTGACATTGCTTATGTAATCTGAAATGATTGTCATATCTGATCATTTGAAAAGTGCTTATATAGGAGCAGAGGGGTTGGGAAAAATACACAAATTAATTACTTGATGTAAGACTATCTAGTGAATGACTAAATCTGAGTCAACTCACTTCATACAGCCTTACATTTCAGAATGGTGGTTCAGAATTGACACAGGGAGATTTCCAGTGCCTAGAGGAAATCATTCTTCACATGAGCAGCAAGATGAGTTATCAAAACTACAGAATAATATTTTGATTAGCATTTCTAAATCTGAATCTGATATTTGTAATGTCACTAATAGAAGTCATAATGGATAGATTATACATATTTCATGTATGTACATATTTCTGTAGATAATTGAATCTGCAGAAGTTTGATAAGATTTATGTATTCCAGAACCCTTTCCATTGTCATATGACTGTTAAGGGTTACCGCATGCGTTCAATGATGAACTGTAGTCTGTGATGGTAAGACTTCTTTATTCAGGTAAACACCAGAGCAAAACGCAAGCCAAATCTAGCACAGCCACAGGAAGCAATCTAGCACAGCCAGAGAGAAGGGGCCAGGGTCTCCACGTGCAGCCCTTAAGAACCTTTCTTTATGTCACCCTGACTTCCCTTCACCCCACCGTCATGGGCGAGTCCTGGGTCCACCTGGCAAGTGTCCCGGTTGCCTGGGGCGGGGCTAGGGTGTCTCCCTACATATGACTATCTGTCATTGGCAACTATGGTGTCACTTACTAACTGGTTATGTTAAAAATAATGCTGAAAAGCTAATGCTTAAACTTTGTTCATTTTAAAACTCATTTCATAATTCAAAGAGCCACAAGCTGAACAACTATGGGAATAGGATTTTAAGAAGGGAAAGAACAAAATTATTTTCTTTAACTTAAATGTATTATGTTTTTCTAAAAGCTTTACTTTCCACTTATTATCTTGTTAGGTTCATGCTAAATTTAATTCTTACAAGAGATAAAATTCTTAGAAAATTTATAGACAATTATTTGGAGAATAACTGATTAACTTATTCTTTGTAACTCGGATTACTTTATATTCAAGTCTCATTGTATATTTAACAGTCCACATAGTTAAGTCTTGACACCCAATCTACCAAATTCTACACCACCACACCCTCTCATTTCCTGCATATTCTTCTATACCTTTATCTGTATCTATTCCTCCTGTTCACATTGCTCTTACTATTTCTTTATCTAGACATAGAAATGTATATTTAACAGATTTATTAAGATTGAAAATGACATTGATCTTTGTGTAGAGTTCATGGTCAATGCAAGACCAAATTTGGGAGTAAAACCTAGGAGATGTTTTCTTCCTATAGGTTTACATAAAGACATCAAAGGAAACTAGATTTGCATGTTGAATATTAATTATTAGTAAGTAAAATTTATCTTGATACAAATTCATTTTGTGATGTAGTTTACTTATTTTACATGATATTCATTTGAATTCAGAGGAATATTTGAAACAGCTACTAAGTTGCTAAATATGCTATAAAATGTAAAGAATTCTGGAAACCCAGGGAATAAAGCATGTACAGAAGGCCCTAAAATGTGGTTCCAGGGTACATGTGATTGATATTATAATATATGAAGTTTACTGATTTGGGCTTTTTTCTTCTCTTTTTTGTGTGGGTAATTTTGGCCACTGTGCCGGGGCTCTATCACAGTGGGCAGTATTAATTTACCATAATTTTATTTTTCTTTCCTCAGACCTTCCTTACATTTCTCACCTCCCAGTAGTAAAACTAAAATGGATTGAGTTGCACTATCTGAGGCAGTTTAATGAACAGCAAGTCTATAAAATTTAATTAATTTGGGTGCATGATAAGCATTTTCCCCTTCTTTGAGGCACCATTACTGAACTAAAGAATGAGGGGCATGCACATCATTTTTAATCAGGCCCCCAGTGAGCAATTTGGAAATAATAAACTTTGCATAAACAAAGGTGATTATAATTACAGTGAAAGCCAGGAGAGAAGTCGGCATGTTTCTCATTTGTATAAACTTTGGAACCTGCATACATTACAATTCAATGTATTTGCTGTCATTAAATTTGACTAGCAAGTTAACTTTTGCAAACTCTAAATAATGATTTTATGCTATGTTGAAGAATTTCCCACAAAATTTTAGAGTACTCGTTATTTTATTCATAATTTTGAGGCAAGCTTTTTGTCCAATTACATATACAAATATAAGCTAAACTTTGATTAATTGTGAGTAATTTTATCTTTGCTGAGACTCTAATGTCACTAAGAGATGAGGCATTTCTAAACCTTTTGAGAGTTTTCTGGTACCCCTTCCTATTTAATTCATCGCCATCTTTCCCCCTACCCAGACAAGAGAAATACATTTTTGACTTTCATTCAAGTTTATCTTTATTTTTCTGAGCTTCAGATAAATTAAGTCATGCATATATATATGCCTGTGAATCACTTCTTTATAGCACAGCATTTCTGAGATCTGGCCTGCTCCTGTCACTGACAGAATGCACTTAGGCAGTACTCTAGTCAGCCCAGGTGTAAAAAAGACCCCTTTAAAAGAAAGACCTCTGCCCACTTACGCTCTCTTTCCAGCTTCCCTCTTTCCAGCTCTCTTTCTGCTCCATCTTTCCCCTCTCTCTTTTCTGATTTCCCCTGGGGCAGACAGAACTATTCCTTTCCGCCTCTTCTCTTCTGTCCTCTCTCTGTCTCTTTTTGTCTTTTCTCTTTCATTTCTCCCCACTTCCCTTTCTAATAAAACTTCGCACTTCAGTTCTTTTTGTGTGGCAGATTTGTCCATCTGCCTAGGTCAACCTCTCCTGTCACAAAATCCTCCAAGGTTACCCTCAAGCTTTATCATAACAAGATCCATGTGTGAAAGGCTACATGCCCAATGGGCTAAACTCATGTTCAAGCTCAAAGTTAACAAGACAGTACAAGAAAGAGATTGAAGGTACCATAGGTTTCTTATTCCCACCCAATATATTATTACAGAAAAGTGGTATAGAATTGAAAGATGGACTGATGGATCTGTTGCTGCAAATATCAGAATATCATTACTGACATCTTTGGCTATAGAACCAAAGATATGTTAATAAAAGAAGCATAAAATAATTCTGCATGATCACACTTTTAGGTAACATAGGTTCCTTAAGATTGATGACTAAAATATCAGATGTTGTATGGTTCAACTTTATTAAGGAAGAGCAGCTATATGTCACACATACTGTATGCTGGGAAATTACAATATGATGTAATAGAAACTGAAGGAAAAATCATCAAGTCTTTTTATTCAGAATCTTTAGAAGTGTTTAGTTTTTCCATTTCTTCCTCAATGGAGTGAAGGTCTTTGAAGTACAATAAAACAAGTTAAATAAAATATTTTTAATGTCAACTTTACACAGAATGGAGCCTCATGAAACTAAAAAGGCTTTATAAGGCAAAGGACACTGCCAATAGGACAAAAAGCATTCTACAGAAAGGGAAAAGATCTTCACAGATCACAAATTTGACAGAAGGCTGATATTCAAAATATGTAAGGAACTCAAGAAACTAGAGATCATCAAACAAAATAACACAATTAAAAATGTGGTACAGATGTAAAAAGATAATTCTCAAATTACTGAGATACACTTAAAAGAAATGTTCAAAATTCTTAGCCATCAGAGAAATGCAAATAAAAATGACTCAGAGGCTGGTTACAGAGAAGAATGAGTGATCAGCAAAGGGGTCCAGACCAGGCTGGTGAAACCCACAGAAATAGCTGACCTGAACAATGGGGAGCTCTTGGTCCCCAGACTGATAGCTGGGATACCAGCATGGAACTGATCCAGACCTCAGGAACCTGGGATTCAATGAGGATACCTCAGAAATCTATGGGGCCTCCTTTAGTAGTTCAGTACTTGTCGATAGCATAGGTGTGGATTTGGGGAGCCCAATCCACATAGAGGGATACTCTGTGATGCCAATACATACAGGTGTGGGCCTAGGTCCTATCCCAAAGGATATGATGGACTCTGGTGACCCCCTATGAAAGGCCTCATCCTCCCTAGGGAGTAGAAAGGATATATGATAGGTAGGGTTTTACCTGGGAGGGGGTGGGAAAGGAGGAGGGGAGGAAGTCGGAACTGGGAGTGACATGTAAAACAATCTTGTTTCTAATTTAAATTTTAAAAAAGAAGGAAAAAAACAAAAAAAAGCGTGGGGGCATAGGAGGGGTTCAAGGGAGGGTGACTGGGGGAAATGGAGGGAGGAATAGAATGGTAGAGAGGAAAATGATCTAATTCTATTTCAATTAAAACAAAAAGGGAAAAAAGATAAAAAATGACTCTGAGATTCTATCTTACACCTGTCAGTGACAGCTTCTGCCAGAGAAGATGTGGAGGAAGTAGAATACTCCTGCATAGCTGGTGCAAGTTCAAACTTATACAGCCACTTTGCAAAACAATATGGCAGTTCCTCAGAAAATTTGGAATTGATCTACTGCAAGACGCAGCTATACCATTATTGGGCATATACCCAAAGGACTCTACTACATCACAAGAACACTTATGAATGATGCAGTCTGTACCTGAGCAGTGGAAGTCTGGCAGGGTGGCAACAGGTCTGGCAATGAGGTGAGAGAGGCTTTTGGAAGAATTGGTCTTTGAAAATCTAGGGAGTGGGCACTTAGGTTGGTTGGTGGGTCACTCACCAAGTCCCTGACTGATGTGGCCTGCACTTTGGCAGTAGGAGTCTGCTGTGGTATGGGCAGAGCCCAGCTTAAAATTAATTTTAACTTTTCTGAATATAAAATGTTGTTCTGCAGAGAGTGCAGCTATTAAAAATGTAATTTAAAAAATCATCTCTGTATTATTAAGAATCCCAACAGTCAAGTAAAATAAAGTCATTTCTTCAACTGGTTATGTACATCAGTTACTCTCCTGCTTATGAATTTGTCTCTTCTAGGCTTACATTGTCAGTGAAAGTAGTAAAAAACATAAAATAAAAAATGAAAAACCCTGTCAGTGTAAACCATACAAAAAATCAGAGAATTTATAAAAGGATATTTAAAATGTTTGGGTTTTAATATTTATTTTCAATATAGTTACTTTTTAACTAGAAAACAAAGTTTTCCAAGACAGTGGTTGGGAAATCAGTATGTAACTCATCACTAATCCTACTTTTAACAGAACATCTTTAAGGTACTCTCACCAAAGAGAATTTGTTCTTTATTTGTGACTATAGATAACAATGAAGAGAATATAATAAATGGTGAGAAGAAAGGACATCCTAAAAAATATCCTTAGGTCAGGTTCTGCATGTGTTTACTTTGGTAAATAACGATGAGGAGACAACACAGTAAATGAGGAGAAGAAAGACTGTTCTGAAGAATAGTCCCAATGTGAGGCTAACACTGAAAAGAAAGAATCTGATTCAAGTGGAAAATCATCAAGGAAGGATGTAAAATGTCTTTGTTAAGGGATCCCTTGAACCTGCGGGGAGGGATTTGATGGAGACATCCCATTTAGAACTGAGTGCTCCAAGGTGTCACATTCTCTTCACATTGTGCATATGTGGACATTCTCATGTTATCACTCGTAGTTTTTCTTAGGGACTTCCTACAGAAAATTGTCAGCATCTTATATGAAATGCTTAGAAGCATGATGTTTGTTACGGTTTGTTTTGTAGACTGGACTGTTGCTGGAATGAAACAATGTCGACTAGGAATTTGGGGGATATGCTGGGTTACAGAAAAGTTCTTATGCAATAAAATTACAAAACATAGTGTTACTTTAAAAAATAAAGTTAGTGTCTGCCTCTTAGAAAGGGAAAAAAGAAAGAAAGATATGGGAAAGCTATGGAAAATTTAAGTGTTATTAGTACCTTTGGGGAAATGATGTTGTGATTTCTACAGTCAAACTTGAGGAAAAAATTCTAATTTTTTCAGCTGATATCAGAGAGAAATAAAGAGTGAGAAGACAAAACTAGCAAGGCCTAGTTACAACCTGATTCTAGGACATCACATTGAGCTGTTTTTTCTCAGGGTATCCTGATTTGTATGGACAGCAGATATGGAAACAATTATCATAATTCCCTGTTGGAGATCCATGAAGAGTGTCTCTTGCTTCTTTAAATTATGTAGACCAGGGCACATTGATATGAGCAAAGGAAAGAGAACTAAATTATGTTGGATTCTCAATCAAGGTATTCCTAAGGATGCTTCTGAATGTTATTTCCTGGACTGGAAACACAGATACGAATGTGAGGATGGATGACCTAGGTGTATGTATCTCCTTGAAAGAAGTTCATTCCAAAAACCTACACGGTTTGTGCACAAGGCTATGGGCAAGTATGCTGTGAAAATAAGTTCCTTTAAGAAGTGTTCTACATGAAAGCATATAATTACCTTTACTTGTGCCTGGAAGTTCACAAACAGATTAATCCTGGAGCCAATCTCTTGACATTGATATCATCAGTGTTGCTGCATGTATCAAAATTTTGTTTCATTAGGTTCAGAAGTATTTCACTTCATGCATGGTGCTCAATTTTGATGATGCATTCTTTTTATTCATGGACACTTGTCTCATTTGTAGTATTACACATATGTAATACTCTTATGAATATTTTTCACAAAGTGTTTGTGGATCTACCTGTTTTCTCCTCCTCTAATACATGTTTATAAATGTGTAAGGATATGGTTGCTTTCTTGGGAAATATTTGATAAAAATTGTTTTGTGATGTATAGTGCATTTAGTCTTCAGTTTTTCACTATGTTGGTGAGTATACAGTGCTATCTCATGCTCCTTTAAATTTCCACCCAGAATACTGTATGTGTAATAGAACTTTTTATATGTGCTAATGACCATTCTTAAAGTAGAATTTTAAATATTATATTAATTTGTTATTCATCTGCCTCATTTTCTGATAATTTGTATTTATTTTTTCTATGGAGTAAAATTACCCCATTTATTTATTTTATTTATTTATTATGATTGGAAGACAATTAGTTAATGGCTGAGCCATATTTTAATGCCTAACCACCTACCATTTATGCAGGAACAAAGAGTAGGGTTCTACAATCTCATGAGATACTGCTTTATTTTAATCAGTAAAACTCAAGTACTCCACATTTCTGAAAGAATTCACAATCCATACAGGGATTTCAGCTCTGCACCAGAATTAACATGGTAATATGGTAATATTTCCTCTGATTCTGCTCTCCATTTACTCTAGTGCCACAGAGATTCTTGTAAGCTATGTTCACTGTCCTTGATGACTCCTCAAAGATGATACTGGTCTAGCCCAGTATATTGTGCCTTAATGCTCTAACGTATCCTATTTAAGAATTATCTAGTGTAACATCAACCCTGGTCAAAGCAATAGCTCCCTCTCACAGTCCTGCTCTAGGGCTTGCTAGACTATTTAAAATTCTCCAGTATCATTTATTCCAACTTACTGCAGTCACAGCTCCAAACACTATGAATTTTCTCCTGAATATTTCAATGAACTTTAAGTAATTATAACCTCCATACCTATCCACAATTCACATTTCTAATCAAAGAGATTATTTTGCTTACAGTTTCAACACATATTTATTGCATACTTCAAATATGGTAGAGACTGTTTCAGCTACTTGAAACGCATTAGTAAAATACTTATATTTTCCTGTTTTGAATTTCATGCAAGAAGCTTTTATCTTTGGCTGTCTTCAGGGTAACAATATAGTTTCATTTCCAACTAGTTCTAAGCCTCATTTTTCCAAGAGACCTCTTTGTACCATTTTTTAACCTTAGTCACATACTAAATAACACAAATTAAACATTCTCTGTCTCTTTTACTTTCATTATGCTTCAGTTCAGTTTATTTCAATTACACAATTGTTAGGTTTTGAATAGTCTATAATTTTTGAGTGCTAAAACTGTACTTTAGATGTTATTGTAATATGAACATCCAATAAAACAATGGCTATCTAATCAACATTTGGATATCAGGAAAATATATTTGCAGACAATGACGACTCTAGATAATAGTTAATTCTAAAAACCCAGGGAAATAGACTGTGCCAAAGAATCTAGGGTATTGATGCCATCTACACAATTTGGTTCATTCAGAATGATCCAAGAAAATACCCTGGAATCTATGATTTATGAGCATATAGTCAATGGTCACATTTGTCAGCCAGGGAATCAAAGATCAGGGCACAGCCAGAAACAGTTTCTTTCTAGGATATCTCTTCATTGATGTTGCATTCGATGTTTATATAAGAAAGATAAAAAAAATAAATATGAGGATTTAGCCAACATGACTTGGGAACCCCTGTCAGAACTGTCTTTGTAACATTACATATGGAATTCCATATCAACACAGGGATTTTAGAGAAGCAAAATAGCACACACTATGAAAGGTTTACATTTTTTTCTTCCCAGATGGCCAGTGCGAACCTCAGTTTCTGACCATTTCACTATTCCATCTAACCCTCTTTTCTAAACAGTAATCCTCCTCTATTAATCCTTTTCACAATTCATGAAACTTAAATCTTGTGTTTTTTTGAAATGGAGATTTCAGATGATAGCATTGCCTATAAAGTCATATTGAAGGGCCTTCTCCATCATTAGGTATAATGGTCAAGGGATAAAATTAAGGAAATGACAAAATTACAATGTATTGTAATACAGTGTATTGAAGAAGAGTGTTATTTGTGATGTACCTGAGAATACAACAAAATAAGGAAATTTGAGATATAATTTGAAGTATATTTACATTATTTTAAAATAGTCTATTACACATTATTTTCTGTAAGACACAGCCTTACTTCTTGCTTTACCTAAATTTTATTCTTTATAGCAGCTGCAGAAGAAATAAAAAACAAACAACAGCATAGCCTAATCCTACCCTAGATACTGATTAAAATAACTCCTAAAATATTGTCAATACTTAGATTCTACTTCTCTTTGATAATTCATTTCTCTACACAGTTGTTATTTTGTACTTTTCTATTGGCCTGTATAACAAACTTGGAATAGAGTATGTCTGAACTCCACTATGCTTGCAAACTTCAGGAATTCAACAATGACACACATGATAAGGTGTAGCATAAGAAGTCTGTTTTTTATGTGTGGGGGATAAAAAGTTATCCTATTTATTTATTTATTTAATTTTACACTCATATTTACATATCCATTCCCACATTACCTTGTCCTCCCATCCTGCCATGTTCCCTACCAATCCCCAATTTCCTCCCCAGGGATAGTGAGGCCCTTCATAGGGGACTGTCAAAGTCTGTCATATTATTTGGGGGCGGGCCTAGGCCATCCTTGCTGTATCTGTACTGCAATAGTATCCCTCCATAGGGAATGAGCTCACAAAGTCCATTTGTGCACTAGTGATAAACACTGGCTCCACTGCTAGAGGTCTCATAGACTGTCTTGGCCTCCTAGCTGGCACCCACATTCAAAGGGCTTGGTTTGGTTCAATGATGGTTCCCCATCATTATGACTACGGTCTCTGTGTTCTCATTAGGTCAGGTCAACTGTTTCTGTGGGTTTCTCCAGAACTGTCTTGACTTCTTTGCTCATCCCTCCTCCCTCTCTGCAACTGGATTCCAGGAGTATGATTCAGTGTTTAGCTGTTGGTGCCTGTTCCTGCTTCCAACAGCTACTGGACACACACACACACACACACACACACACACACACACACACACACTCCACACACACACACACACACACACACACTCCACACATTTTCCACCACTTTACCTTTTTTTAACCTCTGTAACTTTCCCTCTATCTGTACCCTTGTCCCATTGTCTGATAAATTCATGGCTTATTACTAACTTTGTTACACACACACACACACACACACACACACACACACACACACACACACACACGAACACACACAGAGAGACACATTTGCTTTCAGTATGTGTGCATATGCTTGTGGCTGGCAGCTTGGAATTGGATAATTACTGGAGAATACTAATTTCTCCACTTTCATCACATTATCTGACCTTATTTGGAAAAAATATTTTGTTGTGAGGCCATGATTGTAACTTCAGTGTCATATGCAGAAACCACTATCATAGCAGACTTCCTATTTCTATGACTTTCACAATTTATCCCCTCTATAATGTTTACCAAACCTGAGGTATATAATTGCATTATAGATTTATTGATTGGAATTGAGCATTCCATGGTCAGTTATTCTCTCTTTTGACAACTTTGATCATTTTGTAATGCCTTGTGTCTGCTACAAAGATATTCTTTGATGTGGAGTGAGGGACTACGTGTATCTGTGTGTATAGGGAATAGTATTTAGAGAGCAGCAATGGATTATACAAGATTAGTAAAGTGGAACTAGTAGTCTCTCCTTTAAATCCACGATATCTCCAGTCATGTAGTTGCATAGATTTATGAATTCTCTTCATTGAGTGTTGTGTCCAAAGTTATTAGTGTCTTCCTCATGTTCTCAGGGGAAAGTAGTGGAAAAGTAATAGCCTATATTGTTTTTGAAGTCCTTTACATTCTCCTGACCAAACACTTAAAACTTTATTTTGCATTATATTGACTATTGGGATTTTTATTTTGTATGCTCTGGTTGTACATGGAAGCATTAACATTTCAAGTTATCTAACTACATTTAAAACATGCCCACACGTATGTGTATATATGTGCATTTGCATGTTCTACACATGTGCTTTAATTAAATATATGACAACAGTATTTCTTTTTTTAAAATGCATCATGCTATGTATCTATCCTCCTTTTCTCTCACTGATCAGTGTTCCATGCCCTCTCTTCCTCTTTTTTCCTTTTATAAGTTGTTGTGTGTAAATAGTCATATACACACAAATCAGTATTGTAGAGGTTAAAGGACAATATTCTGCAGCTCTTTTTCTTCTTCCACCGTGTAAAAAGGGCCTCTCATTGTTACTGACATTACAGATGTATGCCACCACATCTGATTTTTTTTATAATGGCTACAAGTGATCACTCAGGATTTTACATACACATGAAAAAAAAAAAGAAAAGCAAAACACATTTTTTAAACAAATACCAGTAACAGAAAATAACTGGTATTATTGAGGTGTAGAAGTAATCATTCAAGGGGATAAATACTAGATTCTACAAGAGACCACTGCTTTTAGCGATTGAACTCACACTCTTTCAGGATTTGTTTTATGAATTTAGGGAAGTTGGCCTCAAAATATGCTCTTACTTCAAATGCCACACAGACACAATCCAATTAACTCGATGTGTGTGCTAAATTGACAACTTAAGGACATATAAACAAATAAAACAATAAAGAAGTTAGTTCACTAGAAACATACTGTGCAGTTTCTAGGCTATACATTAGGAATATAAAATATAATTTTAATAGGAAACAAAGAGTTTTAAATGCATCAAACAAGTTAAAATTCATCTAAATGAACTAGACTGAAGGGGAGGAGAATATTAATTATCAGAATGACATTCTGCAAGAAGTACTAATGAAACTGGTATTTGGAGACCAAAGGATACACTGTTTTGGAAGGAAGAGAAAGAGGAAGCATCATGGAATCTGTTTTTGGTTAATGATCTTGAGACTAACACAGAACTAACAAAGTCCATGATGAGGCCACTTGAGTACCTTTCCTTAGAGTTCTGTGATATCCTTGAATACAATTTTTCCATTGGATAAGAGGAGGAAAAAAATATAGGATGTTGTTCTGAAATAATTTAGGTGGTCTGGGTTTGCAACCAGGGCATGGGTTATTAATATTTAAGAACAGTAGCAAAGGTATGAAAAAGGAAAGGTGTCTACAATAACATATTTGACATAGTTGCATTTATCCTAGCTTAAACAAAAGTGTCACTCAAAGAATATAAAAATTAATGACAACCGAAAAGCTACAAACAACACTTACTCCATATTTAGTATAATCTTGAAGAAGTAAACTTTTCAACCAGAATATTTCAAGAAAAGGGAAAATTTGCAAAACAACCAATAGTTAAATCTGGGTTACATTTTGAGGTGATGAAGGGCTTAGATGGCAGATGTTTGTGTGGAAGAACATATGTAAAATGATTGAGAGAGCCCAACATAGTTAAATTAGGAAATTTAGAAACATCTTTGGACAATTATTGCTTATCAACCAGAACAAAGATATTTTTGAATGGTTGTGATATGTAGACCTTGTGTTTTACCTTGTAACTTCAGTCCATTATTTGAAAGTGTTAATGACATCCTCACCCCAATGAAGGGAAAGTGACAAGATCTCCTGTGTAAATTGGGAGATCAGGTGAAGGGTGGGGAAATTCGAGAAAGAAAGAGAAGGTGAAAGTGGTGGAGGCAAGAACATGAGGAATCAGGAAGGTAGAGTTGGTAGGACAGAGAAGCAGAGCAAGGAAAGATATACCTTGATAGAGGGGACTATTATGCAGTTAACAAGAAATCTGACATTGGGAAATTCCCAGGAATCCAAAAGGATAACCCCAACCAGGAATCTAGGCAATAGTGGAGAGGCTACCTTAAATGCCCTTACCCTATAATGAGATTCATGGCTACCTTGAATGTAGTCATAGAGCCTTCATCCAGTAGCTGATGGAAGCAGAAGCAGAGATTTCACAGCTAAGCACTGATCTGAACTCCTGGAATCTAGGTGTAGAGAAGGAGGAGTTACAAGCATAGGGGTCAAGTCCATAATGTGTAACCCTACAGAAATGGCTGACCTGAGCAAGTGGGAGATAAATGGACACCAGAATGACAGGTGGGGAACCTGCATAAAACCAAAGTTGGCCCCCCTTAATGTGGACATCATTTTGGGGGCTTAGTTAGTCTATGTGGCCACTGGCAGTAGAACCATTATTTATCCCTAGTGCATGAACTGGCTTTTATAATTCCATTCCCTATGGAGGGATACTCCTCTCTCAGTCTAGATGGGGGGGGGGTCATGTGTACCCCAAATGATGTCATAAACTTTGTCAATCCTCCATAGGAGGCCTCATCTACTCTCTGAGGAGTGAATGGGGTGTGAGATGGGGAGAGGCTAGGGAGAGGGGGAGTACAGAAGGGAGAAGGTAATGGTATGTAAAACAATATTATTTTAATTATAATAAAAAATGAAAAATGTAAATATTTGTTAGGGTAGCATGTCACCATTATCTTATAATTTTGAGTTATGAATATTTCTATTTAAGAGAAATTCAAAAGTCTTTACAAGACTTGTGGTTTTTCTCTGACATTCCTAGACTCCAATACTTTGACAATTTACTTAGATAAAAACATATCCACTACAGTCATCAGATTTCAAATTGATATTATTATAAGTATACAGGATAATTTCAAATGGTGTTTGGCTTTACCTTCATAGTTAAAATGGTGAGCACAGATGAACAATATAAATAAATATGTTTTATTGTAATTAATTTTACTATTCTTTTTATGTGAAAATAAAATGCTGTTTGTAACACTACTTGTGGCATTTTTTTTTACATAACATGAGGGGCTAGAGAGATAGCTCTGTTGGTAGAAGTCTTGCAAGGCATGTACAATAGATGAATACTTTTAAGTACCACAGGACCAAAAAAGACAGAGAAGTTTCCAATCACACATAATGATTTGAGTTCAATCTATTGTAGTGAAAATATAGATAAGCGGATAGTAATATGCTGAATTGGAGTCCTCTACTCTTTCACATAAAAAAAATCCTAATATGGGTGTTATAAATAGAGCATCCCAGAGGGCAAAGGTATGATATTTACAAAACTGCAAAAAATGTTATCACATTGATATGAATGTTTTGAAGTATAAAAATCTGTATTTCACAATAGTTCATAATATCCTAGGTGTATGTTCATAAGACATTTCATTACTGGTAGTCAAAGGGTGTTTGAAAGAGAGAACATTGGGTGAACTACAAATATAAATATTCATAAGGGCATATGATAAAAGGTGCTCTTCCTGTAGCCTTCTGAGATAGACTTCAGCAACACTCTTCAGAAATCTGTATATGTAAAGACCTGAAGGTAGTGTAATGCAATGGACATTAGCTTTTGTAATTCAGGAATAAAAGGCAAAATGAAGGCAGAATGATTATTAAATGTGTGTCAGTGTATACTTCTTAGAGTATGCCCCAACAAAAGATGAGGATATTTCACACAGGTCAGCACTTTGAGCAAGTGAAGTGAGTTTATTAACTTATATCATGTCCCCTTGCATGCCCATCAGAGGGAAATCTCAGAAAGGAGAAGGTGAGGAATTCATGGTGAATTGTTTAAACAGCTTCCAGTCTGTCACATATTTCTGTATCATCACTTCTACTTGGCCTATTTTTAAAATTCTTATTTTGTATTTGATTACATGGTTTAATCATTAAGATGAAACAAACCATGCTATGGGTCTCAAAATTCAAAGGTATATTTGCATAAACATTCAAGATACTTTTGTATCAAGTCTTGCCGTTTCCAACACTGACCATTTTCCTCTTGCATGAGAAGATGCCACACTATTCAAAGATGTGTTATATGGTTATGTCAAAGACATCCTACTTCAGATGACAAAAATTTCAGACTTATGCATGCAAATTCAATTTTCTGAGAATGAGTCACAGACAAGTAAGATACAGCTGGCTTTTATATTTTCTTTTATGTTTTGAAATTATAATTACATCATTTTACCTTTCATTTCCTCACTCTGAATTCTCCCATGTAACCGATCTTATTCTCTTTCAATTATATATGAAAGTCACTATAAATGCCAAGGGTATTAACTGTTGACACTGTTTTTGAGATATCTATACTTTCCAAAATAATCTATGTGCTACATACTTTTCCAGGTTTTATTTTGAAGGTGCTTTAATAAATCATTTACATTATGTGAAAATTCATATAGTAAGTAATTCACTATGAGGAAAAGTTTCTTTAAATTATGATTTAAGTCCTTGGTTGCTTGGGATCTGTTTGGGCCTAAATGTGATTGAAAATATGTTCACTGAAAAGAATGGGTTGAACTGAAGATCAAGTTAAGCAAAAATAAACAAGTCTGAGAAAGCAAATATTATCTCCCCCACTCCTCCCCCTCTCTGTCTGCATGCGTCTATTTATATTAAAGTATAAATATATGTAGATATATGAACAACATTGGGATCAAAAGAAAAATGGAGGTGAAATCAGGAAACAAGGAACTAATGATGGAGTAAGTAGAAATACATAACATTCATCTTATATGTATAATGTATATTTAAATATGTGTATTTCTCCATCTTTGTGTCTGTGAGTATATGATACAACATGGGAAATAGACAGAAATGTTTTGTAAGGCATAAACTGAATCAAAGATGAAGAAGGACAAAGTATAATAGAGGCTAAAATGAACAGATTACATTGATATATATGTAAGAAAATGTCAGAAGAAAAACCTAGTATTTTGTATAGTAAACAAACTTTAAAAAAAAGAAAGAGTGAGGTAATGATTATAGATAGATGATAAGTAGATTAACATAGATAGAAACAGGTAGACATGATAGAAAGAAAGAAAGATAGACTGATGAGAGACAGACAGACTCTAGCTGATTTCTTAGCAGCTCTTCTTTATATGGCAAAATTACAGTAGAGTTCAGCCATTACAATAAAGTACAAGAATTTATCATGTACCCTTACACGCTACCACATACATATCCTCTTCTATTGTGAATCTCAGGTTACCACCAGAGGCATATGTCTGTTGCAGCTAGTGAAAGAACAATGAAGCAGCATTACAATTAAAGATGTTTTGTGTGCACTAGGGCTTTTTCTTGGCTTCCTATAGTCTGGAGTTTTTTTAAAAACCTTCTGAGATGTATTAATCATATCATGTAGGATACATTTTCTTCCGTAAACATGCTTGATATTCCTTCACCTATCCCCTCTTTTTTTTTCTTCTGGCAGCAGTTATTCTAATGTCTCTACAGATAAAACTTCTACATTTGTTCCATTTACACTAAGAACAAATATGAGTCTTAATGACAGGTTGATGAGTGAAAGCCTTCAGATACCCAATTATAAGTATTTTTGTAATATGTCAATATTTTATTAATAAAAATTCATCACATCTGTTCATCTATATTCACAAAAGCACTCTCTACTTTCAACCTTTAAATTTCTTTTTGTGGCAGAATATTGCATGTGACATTTTACTGGTCAGTCACACACATCACAGGCTTTTTTAAGGAGTAATGCAATGTGAGCATTATCAATATGGCATTCTCAAACACACAAAGTAAATTTCAAGCTCCTGAGACTGACATTCTGGTGCATCTCCACTATTATTTGTAGTTCCAATCTTTCTGAATATCATTCTCTACAAATGCACACTTTTTTCATTTACCACTTACTTGGTGAAATAAGTTTCTCACTACCCTTTTATAATCTGCTATAGCAGTGATTTTTTAAACAATCTGTCATCTGTGTTTATATTTATCTATCCATCATATAGACTATCATTTATATATCATCAACATTTTTATCAACATAACTGTATCTACCTATATCTATCTGTCGATTATGTATGTATCTATCATCTGTTAATATGATATCTCTGGTAGAAGACTCAGCCTAGGTCATATTTATACTCTCTAGGGCTCTGTGTTTACATCTGTTTGTGAATTTTATTTTTCTGTAGATTTCTTTTTACATATTCACAACTGTTAAATACAGAGATATGACATAGTAAAATCAATGTCTCTTCTGAATAATTTTGCATGATTATGTGAAGATGCACAAGTAACAATATTATAAAGTAGGATAAATAATCTATGCCAAATCTAGTTTGATAGGAAGATACAAAAAGATAGATAGCCACCAATCATGCTCTTAAAATAATTGGAATTTATCACGGTAAGATAAATAAAGTGAGTTAGAGATGAGTAATCATTGTTGAATAAGTCTGCTTATGAGATGGAGATGGGTTGCTAGGTAGACATTAAATGTGTGTGTGTGTGTGTGTGTGTGTGTGTGTGTGTGTGTGTGTGTGTGTGTGCATGCGTGTGTGTGTTGTGTAGCTTTATTTAGGATAGAAATGAGTGACAGAAATTGGTAAATGTGATTTAGGTCTTACTGCAAAGAGTTGAAAATTTTTGCTGAATTACCAAATATTGTTACAGTGATCTCCAAGTTAACATAGCTTCAGAAAGGAAGAGTTTGGTAACTTTCCAATAATTGAGACATCCTGAGCTCCTTCTGGTTTCTGTTCTTCCATCTCTGACTTGTTTGTCTCATAATTAAAAGAAGAATGTAGAAGAAACACAGTTTATTCTCATGCATCACATTTTAAGGAAAATGCTTACATAAATCCCCAAGTAGATTCCAATCTTTGCAGACCGGAAGTTTTCTAATGAAAGTTCATACAACTTATTAGTTTAAAGAGCACAGAATATTATTAATTGCTCATTTTAAATGAGTCATGTGTTACCTTAACTTTTGAAGTTAGAACACTTGTACTTAGGTATGTGTGGTTCTTTCTATCCCTGAGAAAGTATTCAAGAGAGAAAATATAAGTATCTAGATGAATAAATTTGCTGGTAACCTATGTTTCAAGTTGACACAACCAAGAATTACCTGGGAAAATAATCTCAATTGAGGAACTATCTAGAGAAGATTGGCCTATGGGTACGTATGTAGAGGATTACCTTGATATACAATTTATGTTGGGAGAACAATCTAAATATGAGGTTAGCCTTGTCTTGGGATAAGATTGATGAAAGTGAGTGAGCAAGGAAGGATCTATGTGTTTATCCATCCTCTCTTCTTGACTTTGATTGAGATGTATAAAGTTACTGCCTTAAGTTTCCTCTAATAATGGACTGTTGCCTGGAACTGTGAGGTAAGTAAACACTTTAAACACTCTGTTGCTTTTCATCATGGTATTTTATCAGAGTAACCAAAGTGGAAATATACCAGTAATTGGTATCAACAGAACTGAGACAGTATCTGTGAAGGACGTGATCATTTCTTTATGCTTAGGACCATTTGATGAAAGGAACATGGCAGCATTTGGAAAATTGAGCTGCCAAATCCATAGACTGCTATAGGCAGATTTTGAGGGGATGTTCTTTGGGAATTTGAAAAACAGATATTCTGAGAGTAACATAATAGTGGATGTCCAGATCATACATCAGAGGAAATCAAAGACTTTGTTAATAACTGGATTATGGGTTGTTCAAGTAATATTTGGCTTTAGATATGTGTGTTGGTTATGCTAGGTCTGAAGAAGCAGTTCTAATTGTCAAAGTAAACCATACAATTTAATCAAACCTCCTGATCATCATTAGAACAATTAGAACAGAGGTATGTGTTATTTGTAAATATCTTTGCTAATAATTCGTTTGTGATGATCTTATAGGATCTGGGGAAACAATTGTTGTTGTCAAAGCTATCAACATCACTGAGATAACACACCTTCTGTACATTGTTTGGAATGAGTTTTAATCCATCTGGAGCTGAAGAATCAGCTGTGATAGATCGGCACCACAGAGTTGGACTATTCTGTACATCACTGGGACAATTGAACAACATTTCTTCAAGGTCAGCACGAGAAATCAGATAAAACTATGGTCAAAAGATCCCAGGTTACAGAAACTTGGCAATGTGAAAGTACAATGGTTTGATTTGGAAATATGAAAATGTCACAGAAATAAACTGAGGCTCAAGATCTTGTGGCAGGGTCAGAATACTTGCAGAGAGAACTCTGTAGATTACTTTGTAAGTATCCCCCAGTTGCTTGGAAGATACCTGGATGCATGATGTCCCTGATGATCTTAGATTCAAAAATTTCAATAAAATTCATGGAAACATAATGAAAATGTTAATACACATGTTATCCACCATGACCACAATGATTTTATAACTGAAATACATGGAAAATAAATCATAATGATGTCAATAAATGCAATTAAACATATAAATGGTGCTAAAGACAAAAATCATAAGATCATGTCAATAGATTATAAAAATGCTTCCATCACAATATAACGAGCATTCATGACAAACGTTCTCAAGAATGTAGTACTGGAAGGATCATAGCTCTAAATAATAAAAGCAATATTTGGGTAACTCACAAAAAATGTCATCTTAATTGGAGAAAAATTGAAGCAATCCCTCTGATGTCCATAACATAGGTATGTTTCTTATTCTTATTTCTCGTCACCATTTTTATTGAAGTATTAGCTGCAGCAATAAGGAAAGAGAAGAAAATCAAGAAGATATAAGTAGAGAAAAATGATAGTATCCCCATTTAAAGATGACATGATGCTATAGTTTTGAAATTCAAAATATTTTTCAGAAAAAAATTAAAAACACTAAGCCAAATCACAAGTATGACTAGGCACAGAATCAGCAATCACAAATCAGT
Organism: Cricetulus griseus; assembly: GCF_003668045.3. Taxonomy (NCBI): domain Eukaryota; kingdom Metazoa; phylum Chordata; class Mammalia; order Rodentia; family Cricetidae; genus Cricetulus; species Cricetulus griseus. The sequence goes on along the minus strand of NW_023276806.1, from coordinate 46,010,463 downwards.
GACTTTTCTATACACAAAAAACAGAGAGAGAAAGAGATCTTGGATACATTCCCTGTCCTAGTTAGAGTTACTATTGCTGTAAAAATGCTTGATGATCAAACACAAGTCAGGAAGGAAAAAATTTTTATTTAGCTTAAGCTTCTATATCATAGTTCATCACTGAAGGAAATAAGGACAAGATTCCAACAGAACAAGAACCTGCCAGTAGGAGCTGATGCTACTGTATGGAAGGAGTATTACATGCTGGCTTGTCTTCATTTCCTGCTTAGACTGGTTCTTTATTTCTTTATTTTCTTCCTTCTTTCTCTTATTTTTTATTTTCTTTTGTTATTTTCACCTTTAATTGAAAATAAATTTTATTTTACATATTATGTATGAATTGCAGTGTCCCCTCCCTCTACTCCTCCAGGAGTTCTCCCCACCTATATTCCCATCCAGATTCATCCACTTTCTGTCACTCATAGGAAACAAACAAGCCTCTAAGTGATAAAATAAAGTGAAATGAAATTATATATAATGAAACAAATTGAGCACATTGGAACAGGACAAAGCAAACAAAAGTAAAAGAGCCACCTTAAAAAAAAAAAAGCAAGAATCAGATATAGAAGCAGAAAATCACTAGTTCAAATATTGTGTCGTTATTCTCCCTCCCCTGGGCTCCATATTCCTGCCAGCAACCTCAGAAGAAGACTTAGGCTTTACTGGAAGCCATTCCAGATCTAGAGACAGAAGGTAAAGACCACGCACTGCCTGCTAACACCCCTTAAAGCCCTCCCAACATACCCCAACATCACCGCCTGAACTGGGCTCCCAACTCCTGTCCACAGCCTCAGCAGGTTTATCAGAGACCAAGTTGGTCCTAATGACCCTAGGGAAGGCATTGCCCACAACACCCAGCAAACCCAAATTCAACTCTGTCACCTATGCTCTATAACCTGTGGTACAATTTCAAAAGAAGATTTAGGCTTAACTAGAGGTCAGGCTGGTCCTTGGGACTCCAGGTAAGATACCTCCCACTCTCTGCTAATACTCCTTAAAGACAGCCAGCAACCCCAGACTATACTCCCTCCATGTGATCCACATTAAACTCTTTTTATTTTTGCCACCTATTGCTTCACATGGTGCCTAGTCTTAAGAGCAATTATTTGACCAGTAAGATTCCCTTTGAGAAAACTAAATTTTCATTTACAAGTTGCTAGCAAATGGATATGACTTCTGGTTAGAGATAAGGTGTGTGTCTACTTCTGTCAGGTCTAAGACTCCAACTTGTCCAGGCACAGCAGGCCCTATGCATCCTGCATCAGTTGCTATGAGCTCAAATGTGCGGCAGTCTTTTTGACTTAGAGGATCATGTTTTCTTTTTCTTTCTTTTTTTTTTTTTGTCATCTAACACCTCTGGCTCTTACATTCTTTCTACCTCTCATGCAGTGTTACGTGAACTCTGAGGAGACTGGATGGAAACATTCTATCGAAGGTTGAGTGTTCCAAGATACCTCACTCTAAGTAAGGCCTGACTGTAGCCTCTGTATTTGTTCCCAACTGCTTCAGGAGGATTCTTCTCTGATGATGGAACTGATATGGATATATCAGAATGTCTTTAGGAATCATTTCATTGTTACTTTATTTTTAGTAAAACAGAAGTATTAGGGTTTAACCCAGGTGCCTGTGCTGTCTAGCCTCAGATTCTTGGACACCCAAGCAGTGTCAGTATGGTATCAATCTCATGGAACAGGCCTTAAGTCAAATCAAACATTGGTTGGTTATTTCCACAAGCTTTCTGCCACCATTTCCCTAGCACATCTTGCAGGAAAGAGCACCATTGTAGACTGCAGGTTATTCAATGATATGAATAGTAGTATATATGATAAATAGCCACTCAGCTTCTCTCTGTGTGTATGTGTTTCCTGTGTGCAAACATATGAATATGCACTGAAATCAGATTTTTTTTCATGGAAAAGGGCTCAGTCAATTGTCTGGACTGGCCAGTATGCCCAAGTCCTCTCTTCTCCAGTACTGAGAGTATAATCTTTTACCATATCATCTTTTAAATATCAATTCCAAAGACTGAACTCAGTTCTTTAGGCTTATGTGGAGAACACTTTGTCAAATGAGCAATTGCTCTGGATGTATCTTTTGTAATGTTAAGTAGATTGTTCTTAGTGCTACTGAGTTGTTTGAGTTCCCTATTGGTTTTATGCATGGGTCATTTATTGGATCATTACTTTAAAATGTGACTGAGATTTGATTATTTTGATTTTCTGAGGTATTTTTTTTTCATTTTCTTGGTTCATACTTCTGAGTGCATGGAGAATTTCAATTGCAAGTTTTCTAGTATCTTTATTATTGTGGATATTATATATAAGTTGCTAATTAATTTACATTGATTTGCATGTATGGTAAGAGGTAAAGGTCTAAATGTCACTTTTCTGAGTGTTGAATACAATTCCCCATTGTAGTTTCTTAGCCTCTTCTTGAAAATCAGCTGGCTTAGGATGCGTGTGTGTTTGTGTTCTCTAATCCATTCTGTCTGAATGCTCATAACTTCTATTTCTCTTACAATTGGTTTTCAGTATAAACTGAGGTCATTAAATATGATAGCACCAGTTTTGTGTTTCAAATTTTAAAATTACCATTTCTGGACAATTCCAAAAAAAAACATTTTAGGAACCCATCCCTCCAATTTTACACAGATTGTTGTTAGCGTTTTTTTTTTTTTTCAGACAGTAAATTACATCTGTGGGATGCTCTGGGCATTATGAACATTTAATAATGTTAATTATTCCAGCTCATTTACCCTTTACAGTCTCAGTTTAGAGATATATTATTATCTAGAGTAACTTTAATCTTCAGTATTTTTGAATTAGTATTGATTGTAAGAATAGCAATTCTCTTGCCTTTGATATTTTTTAATACTGTTTTACATCTTACTGTATTTAGTTGTAGAAAATTAACAACTTAACCAGCACTGATAGTGATTAAGAGAACCAGTCCTTTAAATCAACTGAAAGCTGAATACTTTTATCCAGGCTTTTCTTGTAGATCATTTTTATGCTTTGAGGAACACTAGATGTTTATTCTCCAACATCTCTATAGTGTTCCTTTGGAGAATCTAGAGCAAACCAGGATCCCTTTCCTTTTATGGCTTAGTGTCCATAAGAGAGGATCACATATGAGCAAAGGATCCAACAGTATGTGAAGAGAGTTTTAGAAAATGGCTTTTACCATTGATGTAAGCAGTAAGGAGTTGTATGTCGTACAAACAGCAATGAATCATGCTAGTACTACTTCATGAAGCCTGCTAAACCAAAGCACTTACTTTGGGGATTTACCCCTTATAGAATCGTTAATGTCTTGTCTTCATTATGTGACTGTGTGTCTTGTTTTCTATCTCTAATCCTCAAATTTTCTGTATTTCCAATGGTGTGATAGAAATAGCCAGACAGTAAGATTTCCTTTTTTTCCCCTAAAAGCTCTTTATTTGTTGTCATGCATGTATTTCACCAATATTCAATCCAAGCAACAGTTTTGCATACTAGTAGAGATCACTATTGCATACAGTAGCGGTCACCTGTTGCAAAACATAAACTAATACATAATAATTTTTAATATTGTGGAAGTGAAATAATTAGCATTTTAAATTTAAATATTTCAGTATCAATTAAAAAAGACAGAAATCAGTGTTTTTTAGTTTAAAAAGGTGTTTTGTTTTGTTTTTCAAATTAGTGGTCAAATGATCAACAGATATCACAAGGAATTAATTTGAAATGACAATTCAACCTGTTTAAAAGGGCAAGAAATCATCTTAGAATTATTGAAACCTCTGTATATGAAAGTAATAAGACACACAGAAGAGTTTGTGGGAAATCTAATTTGTCAGATTTATTGATGTACCCTGAGCCTTAATAGCAACCCAGGCACCTGGCATTTGTGGTGCATGCCTTTAATCCCAATACTCAGGAGGCAGAAACAGGTGTATCTCTGTGAGTTCCAGGCCAGCCTGGTCTCCAGAACCAGTGCCATTATAGGCCCCAAAGCTACACAGAGAAACCATGTATGGAAAAGCCAAAAAATAAAAAAATCTCTAAATATAGTATCCTAGGCAAAAACCAGTAAGTATAGAAATTATAGAAATATCATCTGATTTCTGTATTTTTCTGCTGTTTCCTTCAGTATCTTCATTTCACTCATGAAGATTCTGAGTTCAAATCATCACATTTATTTTGTGTACAATATGATACTTAGGGGAAATAATTGAGTTTGTATTGCTTTATGACAAGGTAGACATTCATATTGGTGAAACATTTAAATAGTTTTGTGGTACCACATAAATTCTTCAGTGTAAAAGTGGCAGCTACTACTTCTGTCTTCCAAATAGCAACCACCTCTAATGAAAACACTCATAGAAACTAAATGTGAATGAATATGGGTGTGTGAAGGTTAGCCTAGCTAAATTCAAAATATACTATTATATTAAACTCTATTTTGTCTAAATTTTCACTCATGTAAAATAGATTTGAGCTTGAACATATTTATTTTCATGTACTTCAAATTATCACCTGTGAACAGGAATGTGTTTTTTTAAAGACTGTCAAGAAGCTGAAGACAAGGTTGAGATAGTAGGTAGTATTTGAGTACTGCTCACCCATTTCATATGATCCCAATGTTTCTTGACCTTGGACTCCATAAAATACTTCTGTGTTTTTATTGATGATAGCAAAGACTTTTGATCTTCTAGAATTATGTTAATCCCAATTATGTTAATTTACACTTACTTGTTTTTACCTGGGATGCATGTGCTTTGTAGGAATCCTAAATTCTAACCATTTCCCTACACCAATACACCAATGCAGAGACCAGGAGAACTGAGGAAGTATTAAAAAGAATGCTCATAATATTTTTGTTGCATGGTACATACCTTTCTCTAAGTGCTAATTTTTTTTCATTTATTAAGTTTATTTGTCTCACTTTACTCATCCTTTATTGCTTGGTCTTACTGTAACTTAATATGTCACATTTTATTGATATTCATGGGACACATGCCATTTTCTAAACAGAAACAGAAAAGAAGTCAATTGGGGGGTGAAAACAAAAGGGGCATTGTGTGTGTGGGGGGGGAGAATGTGAGAGAGGAGAGAGGGGAAACTGGCCAGGATGCAAAATAAAGAAATATATTTACTTTTAAAATTTTTTGGTAAAGGAAATGATATAATCAGACAAACACTAGAGAAAACAAAAATCTATGTTGCTGATTGATTGATGTAAGACTTCTGCTCATAAAATCTAAAGTTTTTCAATCTTTATAAATCAGGAATAATGTTAACAGGCTGTCAGTATAGATGTTAAATTCTCCACTATTCAATACATATATAAGTGTCATCATATTTGTTCATTTCCTCCTTAAGATAACAGACCTGGCATATCTTAAAATTTGGACTTTGTACTTGATTATCATAATCTTAGAAACTCTTCTACTTTGTGTGTTACGTGACCGTGGTATAATAGCAGCAGTTTTCATTTCATTTCTAGTCTGCATACAGATCTGAATGTTTCCCCTCACGATTTATTATTGTCATTGTTAAATAGTTAAGTCTGTGCTATTCAAAGGAAAATATGAAAGGGACAGAAGACAACAACCTAAAGCAATGGCCAAGTCTGTCTTTCAAATCTCTCCTGACCTTTGGAAAAGTCCCTATATACTATACTCAGAAAGTTCTGGAATTTTAAATTACCCATGTGTAGTTTTTTATCTGTGTCAGTGTATCACTCAGCAGCAAACTTTAGAGCCTCTACTTAGTATTTGAGCTGGTGGATTCAGCTGAGTATTTCCCATTGATTAATTCAGTTCTGCTAAGCATTATAGGCTTCCCAGCTAAGCTCAGCACACTGAAGACACATAACCACATATTGTTCCCATTGAATCTATCAATATAAACAGAGAAATAATGCCATTTCCATGTGTATTACAGTACTTATTGTTCACTGTACAATCAATTCTGTAAGGCCAACTGGGACTTAGCTCTAGTTACAAGTCTGGAGGCTATGATACTCCTGAGTAACAGTAGCAGTTCCCAACCAATAGGCATCTCAAGCACTTGAGCAAAAAAAGAAGTCTAAATTACAATCTCTAGAAAGATGACCACCATACTCAAATATATTTCAGCATAGGTTAAAGATCTAAAGTCCTTAGCATGATAAAAATAATCTGCCCTGATAGGTTCCCATTTCATGTTATATAAACTAAATCTTTTGCAGTAATTCCTATGTTTGTAGCATGAATAATTCTTTAAATGGAATTCAGTTTGTATACTAACTCAGACTGCTGGAAAAAGCAGAGTTTAATTTTAGTTTTCTTGTGGATCATGGTCTTTTTCGCCTTCTTTCAGCAGTCATTGATTGCCTGCTGCTCTACATTGAGGGGTGATATCTTGTAAAATTTCCCCTATCAATTGTTATCTGTCATTCATAGGCTACCATATTACTGAGGTTTCATGATACAGTTTGTCTTTCATGTCTAGAATACATTAGACATGGACATCCTGATAATATCAATCTTAGAGTTGTACTACTCTATTTTTCCATAATTTTCTGGGCCTTGGAGCTGGACACCCGAATGGTAATTTATTTTCATTTTGACCAACAGTGGGTCTCTGTATTTACTTATGTCTGTTTCAAAAGTCAGTTCCTTTAATGCTGAATGAAAGCTGTAATTATCTGCCAGAGTAAGGACACTAATTTAGAATACAGTTATAAAATATATTGCTTTAGGAAAAGAGCAATAGTAGGTTTTCTTCATGGGTCTAAGACCTTTACAGCTTTGTGAGATTGACTAGACATACTGGAATTCTTACCTGTTTTGGTCTTATGTAGGGCTTCTAGAAGGAACTGCAGATGTTGCAAATTCGTGTCTACTAACAACTTTTTCACTTCTAGAAGACATCATTTCAGAACAGTTCTTGTTGTCTTCTATCTCTTAAATTATTTCAGCTCTCTTTTGTGAGATGTTATCTAAGCTGTTGGAAAAAGTAAGGTTCATCCAGATGTTTGTCTTTAGCTGAGCACTCAGTTTTTTTGTTATTTTTTTATTCTCAACTCCTTTTTATTTTAATTTTTATCATTTTTTATTTGAATTAGAAACAAGATTGATTTACATGACTATCCCAGTTCCCAATCATGAATACACTTTATAATCACTAACCCGTTTCAAGGTAGCAACTCCAATTCATCATTAGTTTAGCCATTGTATTCCAAACAATCTGCATGCATATTATTCATAGAAATATGTGTGCAATAAAGTATAAATAAAGGGTATTATAATTACAGAAAAAGCAGTTTTATTGTATTTAAATCATTTGGTTAAGTAAGCTGAAAATCAGCAGGAGGAATTCTAAGGACTAGGATAGTATTTTTACTGAAAATTATTCAAACCAATGAATGGTTGGCTCTAAGGAACATACATTGACACATAGAAAACTTATTTCTTTAACTGTTTTTCAAAAATCGGTGTTAGATACTGATTCTTTTTGTTGTTGTTTTTGTTGAGACAGAGTTTCTCTGTGGCTTTGGAAGCTGTCCTGGCATTCTCTCTGTAGACCAGGCTGACCTCGAACTCACAATAATCAGGAAGTAGAGAGAAATAAACAATGCTTTGAAATCTCAAATCTTGATCTCATTGAGTCTGTTTCTTCAACAAAGCCACCTCTCCAAAGCTTTCCCCAAAATGCTACCAACTGCAGAACAAGTATTCAAATATCAGTGTTTATGGACACCATTCTCTTTCAAAGCACCAAAATTTTTTCTCAAGACACTTTTGTGTCAGCTTTGTCTGAATTTCAACAATAAATATAGTTGTTCAATCCCTTACTGACCAAGTACAAAATTACTAGTTGAGTCAAACAAATTTAACTATAAAACTGGTAGTTAATATGATTAAAATATATTTAATGAAAATTTAATTTATAAATCTGTCATATATTGGTTGCTAAGAAAAAAGAACTTTGCTTATATGGTAAGAAAACTTTGTTAATCTAATATAGCATTTAGATACAACACTAACTTCCAGAATTTGGACAGGTTATAAATTAAAAAGAAAATGGAAGGGGAGAAAACAATATTGGTGTGAGCCAGGCAAGTCCTCGAGGCATGCTTGTGATTGGCCAGAACTATCTGTTTCATTGTTTGGAAATACATAGGAGTTCATTGCAAGGGTACAATAGAAACACTTCATTACCTCCAGGATTCGTGGCTAAATAAGCAAGTGTGTGCAAAAAATGCTGGATGGAGTGCATTGACTGTTGCTTTGTTGACTGTTAAATGTCTGGAGATGCAGTGAGAGACTGTATAGAGGATATCTACAGCGCAGAGCCGAATGAGTGAGTGAGAGTAGTTTCTGGCAGAGAGGGATTTTACTGCATGTTGTTATTCTCCACTGGTTCAGAACAGAAGAAATCTGTTAGTAGTCCAGAGGGAAACTGAAGCAGTAAATTTTATTTTAAAAATTTAAAGCATTAGTCACACCTTGAATAAGGGAATATGATATCTGAGGTCGATATATATAGCTAAAAGAATTTTTTTAATTGGTGGAGATATATAATAGCAGAAAACCTAAAGTTTTGAAGACATTATAGCTATATTTGTATTCTAACACCCAGTGTCAATCTAACAGCATTTTAAACCTATGTCATTACTATTTTCATGGCCTTGAGAAATCACTTAAACATCTTTATAGGTCTGATTTATAATGGGATATATTGTTAGTGAACATTTATACTCTTTCATAATTTTCTTCTTTTTTAATTTAAATTAGAAACAAGCTTGTTTTACATGTCAATCCCAGCTCACTCGCCCTCCCCTCCTCCTCCATCCCCCACTGACCCCCTATCGCATCCCCTTTCGGTCCAGAGGGAGTGTGAGGCATTCCATGGTGGAAATTTTCAAAGTCTGTCATATAATTTGGAACAGGGCTTAGGCCTCCATTGTGTGTCTGGGCTGAGAGAGAATCCCTCTATGTGGAGTGGGCTCCCAGAGTCCATTCCCATACTAGGGATAAATACTGATCCACTTATCCTCTTTATGTGCTGTTTTAAGAATTAAATGAGTATCTTCAGATGACCTATATCACTCTTCGTCTAGGGCATATGTACCAACCTTTGTCTCTGATTGAAACTAAACATTTGTACATATGTTTCTAAATGTATAAATACAAATATGCAAGCATATTTATGCCATTTTGGGAACACTGGATAGTAAATTGGTTTCAAATTAACTTTTTGTTTGTTTGTTTGTTTGGGTTTTGTTTGTTTATCGAGGCAGGATTTCTCTGTGGCTTTGAAGGCTGTCCCGGAGCTAGCTCTTGTAGATCAGGCTGGTCTGGAACTCACAGACATCTGCCTACCTCTGCCTTCCGAATGCTGGGATTAAAGACGTGTGCCACCACCACCAGGCTTAAATTAATTTTTAAAAAGTAATGTTTTTATTTCTATGTGGAAATATTTTCAAGAGGATGGTGGTATGAGAAATATGCTAAAATATCTTTGGTTACAAAATATTTTCTGGAGCAATCAAAGGCTTCAAAGAACTCAGACAAAACCTTGAATTGACTTACACAAAAAATGGGAAGTAGGCAAGGGGGAAAAGCAGAATATATGTGATCTGAAAAAGGAAATGTGAAAACAGGTTTCTCCTTAGGAAGGGGGAGATAAATATAGGAGGGCAGAAGGCAGTATTATAATAAATAGGATGTCTGTAAAAGGAATAAGGGATCATATCATCAGTTATTTACCAAAAACCCAAAAAATTCATACTGAATTTTTGCATTTGGGCTATTAGTGCTCTCTACATGAGTCAAAGAGTACCTAACAAATACCCCAACACTAGATATCAGAAACCATCTTCTAAGTTGATGTCCACCGCTTTCCAGGAGAAAAGCAAAGTATACAGATTATTACCGTTATCACTGATTACTTGTATTTGTGGGATATAAGTCCCTGTTGCTGAAGACACCATATACTCAAGAAACAGGACCCAGAGGCCCATGAGCTGGAACTTAACTAATACTCTTTATCTGAGAACTAGCTTTTATGGTATTAGAAGGCACTGTGCAAGCTTTGCATCATCAGTCCTAAGAAAATTTGATTCATATGAACTATCAACAACCAATACTTCACAATAAGCATAAAGTTCCATACACCTTGACAGTAATCAATATCTCTCTAAATGGACTTAATACATACTCAACAAGGGACAAACCATGCATGTAAACAATAAAGTTCTCGGTGCTAGTGAAATAAGGATTATTGAAGGAGAATCTACAATCAGTATTCTACCAAGTCAGAATTATCCCCAAGAGCAATCTATAAACATTAGTCTTTATACCCTCATGTATGTGTAGCTTTTGTGCCTTATCAAGGAAATGATTCCTTGAAACAGATGAAGACCACTACAGAAAACCATAACCAATCAAAATGCAGAGTTGTAGAGCCCAGGCCTAATGGATATATCTCCAAGGCACACCCATAACTAATATTCAGGAACGTTGTAGAAGAGAGGCAGAATGATTGTAAAAACAAGGCTATATGAGAGTTTGCTATGAGATGTTTCTCCTAGTAATATCAGAAGTTATAAAGTCTCGCTACAATGACTGCCCAAATAAAGTTGCCCAAGAACAATACAAATGGACATGCCAAAGTTGCTTAAGAGAAACCCAGGAGTTCCCAATCCTACAAAACTGTCAATAGGCAAGGATTAAAAGTGAGTGTGTGTGTGTGTGTGTGTGTAAATATGTTTATTTATATGCAATATGATATACTATTATAATATAAATACATGATTTGGTATTATATTATTTTGATGTAATATTTATATATAAATAACACTTATATAAACATTAATATAATTCTATATAAATAATATTAACTATTTTAAATAGTTATATACATTTAAATGTTTATATATAAATATATATTTATGATAAACAGATTCCAATGCAATAACAATCAGAAAAACAAAAGAGGCTATGAATTTGAAAGAGAACAGGGATGGATATATTGAAGGGTTTAGAGGGACCAAAGGGAAGAAAGAAACACAATTATAATCTCAAAAATAAAATAAAGTACTTGTAAATATAACAAAGTGATCATGCAATACACTCATTTTGGGGAGGAAAGTCATGTGGTAGTTATCATGGACACACACACATAGAAAAGATGCCCTTTTTAAAATGTTACATCTTTGCTGGGAAATTTTAGCTGAGCAGAGATGTTCTTTATACCCAAATTCACATTGAGAGTTTGACATATCCTTAAAGAAATAACATAGAAAAACCAAAGATTTAAAATCTTTATATCACATTGAAATATTTTGATAATTTGTGTCAGATAAAATAATGTTAGTAATTTTTCTGTTTCCATTTTCATTTGGGGGAAGTCAGAGTTTCCCTACATTGAGTTTGTCATCGACATAATTTTAAAGTGTGGGAAGATTTCCTTTGTCTGTCTCTTGGTATCCTGAAGAACTAGGATTATATCAGTATACCAAGATGCATAGCTCATTTTCCTCTTTTGTAGTATGATTCTCGTTAACTTAGAATTACACAAACAAACTCTCATTGTAATTCTACTGGACAGTTCTGCTTTGGAAATTAAAAAGTGGATTCTGATATTAATTAGCATTTATCTTCCACGAGGGAATTCAAAGCAACACTTAAGCACCAGAGCTAAGATGATAGCTTTGGTGTGTGACTCGTTAATTCTGTCTTTGTAAAGTAAAGAGTATTTTCTTCCATATTAGCTGTATGTGTCTTATCTTTAAAAGTCACTGTGTTCTCTGCAAACAGACAAATAAAGAACGATTTAAACTTTTCTTTTCAGGGTATGTTATTTTCTACTTCAAGTAGGAGCTGACCTCATTTCTGTCTCTCAGGGAAACTATGATACTTCCCCAAAGTATTTATCAAAATCCCACTTGTGAGTGCTGTGGAAAAAAATCTTGTACTTGCTATTCCTATTATTATGATCACCATAATTCATATTTTCATCAGAAATAATGCTAACCATGTATTGGATATATAAGAGCATCTATCCTAAATTTTTGATGTGTTATTCACAGTATTTTATAAGGTATATATGTTGATAAAATAAAACAGTACACAGTTTGAAGAATTTGTGTCTTTCACTCAAGGTCAGTGAATCAAGTTGGAGAATGTTCTAGTCCTAGAGACCCTGCCCTTAACAACTATGATTTATTTTATGAATAATCATGGCAAAGAAGTGGTATCTGAAGTCCCCATTCTATTTGTAATATTTAATAGTGAAATCATAACTTCTAATTATATTTTGATTGGTATATGTTAGTTATATATTGTTAATATGACATTTTCTTTTCATATCTCTATGAATACTTTTGTATTCGTTCAAATATACTTATGCAATACTCTCAGTTTAATTCACTTACTCGATCAATGAGGTTGTTTTGAAGGCTTATTATCAAAACAGTTAATGCTCACTTGAGCATTTCCCCATCTGGGTATTTGCCATTGCAGTTCCTACCCAAATTCACTCATATAGTGCCTAACTCTGTGAGCTAATATTTCTACATGAATTTCTATATACCCTGAGATCTGAAAGCATGATAGAGAATAAGGATGTCGGTGATTGACACTGAACTGCTGAATCATATCTGAATGAATCCTTATATTTATAATCTTGATATTGCAGTTGCACAGATGGGTACAATCTTAAATGTTCTTAATTTTTATTTCACAAGATCAATTACTTTTGAAACCATCATTTATGTTGTCAGCTATTCATTTGGATTCTTTATTGTTTGTTTTGAGGCAATTAAAATGTGAGGAAGAATTGTAAGAACTGGTCATTTCCTTATTTAGATGGACATATTGTCAACATAATGCCCCACCACCCCTGAATATTTAAGTACCAGATTTACTTACAATGTTATGAAACCAAAGCACATCTATCAAAGGCAGTTAATTATAATCACAGAAGAGGCAGATTTTACTTTCTCACATTGAGATGGCTGCCATTCAAATTTTCTACTTCACAGCCTCTTATTAAGTGTGTTTCATACTTTTCATAGCAAATATCTGGGTTTGTCTTGGGAAATGGAAGGCAGGAAGGAGTTAGTACTCTGTTCTTGACTTTATTACTTCTCAGAATAAGTTTTAAATGATGATGGAAATCCAGTCTTTTTTTTTTTTCACAGTTCTTTACCTCATTTTAATCATGGGTGTGCTTGTGCTGAACATCTTAGTTACAGTACAACAAAAGATCTGTAGACAAATGTTAAACAAGATACAGAGAATTAATAAGAGTGAGCAAATGATGTTTTGTTATATTTCCTTGTTGTTGTTTTTATTTAAATTAGAAAGAAGATTGTTTTACATTTCAACCCAAGTTCCCTCTCGCTCCCCTCCTCACCTAACCCCCACTAACATCTTGCCTATCCCATACCATTCCTGCTCCCCAAGGAGGGTGAGACATTCCATGGGGTGTCTTCAGAGTCTCTCATATATTTTGTGATAGGGCCTAGGCCTTCCCTCGTGTGTCTAGGCTAAGAGAGTATCCCTCTATATGAAATGGGCTCCCCAAGTCCATTCCTATGCTATGGATAAGTTCTGATCTACTACAAGAGGCCCCATAGATTTCCCAGGCCTCCTCACAGACACCCACATTCATGGGGTTTGGAACCATTCCATGCTGGTTTCCCAGTGATCATTCTAGGGACCAAGAGCACCCCCTTATTCAGGTCAGCTGTTTCTGTGGGTTTCACTAGCCTGGTCTTGACCCCTTTGCTCATCACTCCTCCCTCTCTGCAACTAGATTCCAGATTTCAGCTCAGTGTTTAACTATTAATGTCTGCTTCTACTTCTATCAGCTACTGGATGATGGCTATAGGATGGCATATAAGTTAGTCATCAATCATATTTTGAGGGGAGGGCATTTAAGGTAGCTTCTCCACTGTTGCTTAGATGGTTAGTTGGTGTCCTTGTAGATCTCTGGATATTTCTCTAGTGCCCGATTTCCTTTAAAACTTCAATAGCTCCCTCTCTTTATTTATTTATTTATTTATTTATTTATTTATTTAGTTCAAATTAGGAACAAGCTTGCTTCAGATGTCAATCCCTTCACCCTCTCCCTGCCCTACCCCCCCCAAAATCCCACCTGCCCCTAGCCATCCCCCCTCCACTCCCCAGGCAGGGTAAAGCCTTCAAAAGGGGCTCCCCAAAGTCTACCACATCATCCTGGGCCAGGCCTAGGCCCTTTCCCATGTGTCCAGGTCAAGAGAATAGCTCCCTCTCTTATGGTATCTCTTATTGTGCTCTCCTCTATTCTTCCACCTACACAAACTTCCTGCTCCCTTATGTCCTCCTCACCCCTCCTCTTTTCCCCTTCTCATTCTCCTAGCTCCCTCTCTCCTCCCCCATGCTCCCAATTTTCTCAGGAGATCTTGTTCCTTTCCCCTTCTCCTGGGAACCATGTATATCTCTCTTAGAGTCCTCCTTGTTTCCTAGCTTCTCTGGTGGTGTGGATTGTAGGCTGGTAATCCTTTGTTCTATGTGTAAAATTCATATATGTGTGAGTGCAATCTTAATCTCTTTGAACATCAATATTGGAACATAGTAGCCTTGCTGTGTAGCAATTCATGTGTAAACATAAAGTCTCTCTGCCAAGTCAGCAGACAATGGAAAAGTCTAAGAATATAGTTTGAAAGGTTTTGGGAGATTCAGGCTTCCAGGAATACAATCTTTTCTATGGAACTCTTCACATATTATAGAATAGAAACGACCATTTCCTCTGAGTTCTCTCTATCATAATCCACAGGATATGGGAGGAACATAATATTATTATCATTATTGTGACATTTCCCTAGATTGGAGATTCTTTCTCATGTTGAAATAGAGAGCTGTAACAATTTAATCATTAAAAAACCTCATTCATGTTATGTCAATAAATGCATCTTCTTAAACCCCCCCAAAAATAAACGTTGATTCATTTTCCAATAAGGGACTCAGTTTCAGATTGCCTCTATTTATTCTGTGATATCCTTCAGTCTGTAATCTTTTTTCTTTCAGTCTTCATTTTATGGCATTAATGCTTGGAAGATGAAAGTAGGTTAGCTTTCAAGGTGCCCTTTATTCAGTATTGGCTGATATTTTGTTTATGATATATACACATCATAAACTTCTGTTTATGACATAAGTGCAAAACTGACATATGTTCATTATCTGGGACACAGAGACATTGTTCTGTTACAGGTTACATTGTTAATATCAAATCAAGACAAACTCTACAGATATCCCATTTCTTATTAAACATTTAGAATTTTGTTTAATCTTTACATATTTAATTCCAATTATAATACATTTATTTATTTTGATGCCCTTATTACCCAGATCTCATCAGAATGCTTTCCATAATCTGGGTTTAATATCTTTTTGATAGCTCTCCAATAATCTTTAATAGAATATTGTTTATTTTACTTTTCTGCCATAATAAATCTTGTATCATTGTTTCTTTTTTAGCGAGAAAAATTTCTTTAACAAGTCACAGTGCCCTGTATGCACAAATGGTGTTTGAAAACATTCACCTGGTCATTAAGAATGTCTTTGCTTCATGCTTGCCTAAATGCTTTCCTTTCCCAGTTAATTCTGTTTTAGAGCCTTTAATCTTGAAATTACTTTTTTCCAATCTTAAATTATTTTCCTGTGTATGTGCTTGCATGTGTAAGAGCATATCATTATTAAAAGAATATCCATTATTTCCATCAAATTCTGAAGTTTTAAGAAAAACATTCTTCCTATTTATTTATTTGCAGGATTTGTTCATACCCCAAATGTATGTACACATTATATATATATATATTATATATATATATATATATATATATATATAATTATTCCATGAAAAATAATCTTCTCTGGCAAAATAAAATGAACATTTCCTGAAACATTATTTATACTGATATATCATGAAAAACAATTGTGCAAATATGTTATATGTATTAAGTGAGTATGTACACGTAAATTATGTTAGTAATATGATTTAGCATTTTATTTATATATTTTCCTGTGTCAAGAAGGAATTAGGAAAACTTGGACATATAGGTTCTTAACTATACCATTTTTAACACTTACCCTGATATGGCTGAGAATACAAATAGGCAAATATTTCTTAAGTAAAGTTCCCTGCAAAAAATAGCATTTAGGCATTGTAGATTTAAGAAACATTTCCTAAATTTATGAATAAACTGTCTATTGGGTAACACTGCTACATAGATCATTATAATACATGTTAATGTAGAAGGCAGGGTAAGGAAATTTTCTTTGTAGTTTTAGTATCCCAGTTTTGTCAGAAAAGTAAATAAATGTATCAAAATTTAACGGGAGAAAACAAAAATGCATGACTTCCAAAAAGACTACCTTTAACGTAGCATATATAGGAGCCTCTTAAATTTGACTTCTCATTTATGCAGCTAGGGATCTAATCTATTTTTATAGGGGGTATATCATTCACATGAGAATTTTGTCTCCTGCTTCTTAAAATCTTCTAAAGAGAGGAGAGCAAGAAAATGATACCTTAATAGAGGGAGACATTATAGGATTAAAGAGAAATCTGGCACTAGGAAAATGTCCAGAGATCCACAAAATGACCCCAAATAAGAATGTAGGCAATAGTGGAGAGGCTACCTTAAATGCTCTTCCCCTATAATGAGATTGATGAGTAGCTTAAATGCCATCCTAGAGCTTTCATCCAGTAGTTGACCCACAGCTATGCACTGAGTGGAATTCTTGGAATTCAGTTGTAGAAAGGGAGGAATGATGAGCAAATGGGTCAAGACCATGATGGGGAAACCAACAGAAACATCTGACCTGAACAAATGGCAGTTAAAGAACCCCAGTTTCATAGATGGGGAACCAGCATAGGACTAAACCAGGCCCTCTGAATATGGGTATCTGTTAGGAGTCCAGGGTAGTCTATGGGGCTTCTGGCCCATAGACTTTATCCCTAGTGCACAAATGTACTTTGGAAGCCCATTCCCCCATAGAGGGACATGCTCTGCCTAGATACACTGAGGTTGGCCAAGGCCCTGCCCCTAATGATGTGATAGACTTTGAAGATCCCCCATAAAAGACCTCACCCTCCCTGGGAAGGAGATCAGGGGTAGGAAGTGGGGGGTCAGTGAGGGGCATGGGAAGATAGGAAGGAAAGGGAGCTGGGATTGATATGTAAAACATGATTGTTTCTAATTTAAATAAAAATAAAAAGGATTTAAATTTTTTATTACAACATATTCCTTCCCCTTTACTCCATCCAATATCTGTCCTATAATTCTCCTCGTTTTCTTTCAAATACATAACATTTTTTTCATTAATTGCTGGTGTGTGTGTGTGTGTGTGTGTGTGTATGCTTAAACATTGATATTCCTAAATATAACCTCCTTAGTCTGAATACAGTTACTTGGATGACTTTTCAGAGCTGGAAACTTGATATCTGATAGTCAATTACTATGTTTTTATCCAAGGAAAACTACTTTCCCTGATCTCAGTAATCCTTAGTAGTCTATATTTTTATGTGTACACTGTAATGTTTTTAAACAATTACAAGAAGACCATCATAAACATATTTCACCTGATTTTTATAAAGTTTTGTGTTAAAATGTTAAATATATTTTAATGATATATTTTTAAAGGTTTATTTTTAGCAATTTCATACATGAATACACTGAAATATGTTTAATGCCTATCCTTATTTCCTACCTCCAACTTCAACCACTTGCCCCTTCACCATAACATGCCCCCTCCAATATTCAAGTCTATTTCTTTTTGAAAGCCTACTAAGTCCTGTTAGTTCTTTCTGTATGTGATTGAATGTAGGCCCATCCACTGAACACAGGAATCACACTGGTAGCCACATACACACAGTACAGTAATTTTATCTTCCTATTAACTAACAATTGTAAATAGCTTTTCATTAAAGTGTGGAGTCTGGAAAACAAATACTCTATCTAATGTTTGAATTTGGACTGACATAATCTTTGGTACCATTGCTTCAGTGAGTTCATGGCTATGGTACTCATGCACTCTCTTGAAGAAAAATATTTCATAGCACTTTTCTCCTTAATCCAGTTTTTCCATTCTTACTTTCTTCTCTTTCACTGTATGCTTTTGCATGTTAGTTGTGCAGGAGTAAAAAAAAATAAAAACGATGTACCACCTAGGGCTGAGGAGGTAATGTTTTATTATCAGCATTTTGACAAGTTATATTTCTCTCCATTGAATTCTGTTCACTGAAAATATAAGCTACAATTATGGGGTATCAAACAGAATTTTTTTTACTAGATTTGAAGTTTGTTGCACATGAAAGAATTTCATACCTGAGTTTGGAAATCTCCTCAAAATCCCATGGATTAGGATACCATAAGCTACAGTGTAGAATCTAGTATTGTTTATTCTACTAATGGTCATGCTGTCAAATCACTTTCTAAATATTTATGTCTATCCCTTGGATAAGGGTGCACTCCTCATAGAGAATAATATGTTTTAGCTCCTCAAAATGCTACAGCAGTGAGGAACACACTATGAAATTTCCCTAGGAGTCTCAGGGAAGACATATTTTAGTACAGGACTCTCATCATCTTCCTTGGACTAAAAACAGTAGGTAGAAACTCTGATTTATCACAAACAGTCCCTACATCGTATTTGTATTTGTATTTCATGAGTATTTCCTTAACTCAAGGGAATTAATACAAATAAAATCTAGTGGAGGAATCAGGAATATTATTTTTAAAAAACTAGTTCTCACTAAAGAGAGTATCAAAAGCCTAAGCTAGTCTCATATATGTATATATGTATGTATATATAATATATAATATATATATATGTATATATATACATATATATATATATATTTAATCCTTTCTCAAAAGCCATACCTATGTAGAAAACAAAGAAAGCAAGCAAAAATGTCATAATTTCTCAGCATACAAACAGAAAGTATGCTGCAGTAACTTATATTTAGATTTTGACATATCTCCAGAACAAATCACTTAAGGTTAATTTACTTGTATATCTTTAGTAACAGAGTATGCAACATATTGTGTGAAAAAAATCAGTTAAATATACCATCCAGTCTTTCAATGCAAATGGATAAGTAGAGAATTATAATTAACTACTTCTCTATTTTTCTTCTTATGCTTTTTAATATTCATATTTCTTTAAGCCACTTATAAATTACTCATAGCTCTAATTTTAAGTTTGTCTGTCTCTCAGGAATGTGAGTTATATTTAGACTGATTATGTGTTTCTGAATTCTGAGAGTAGGAAGCCATAATGCCTTTTCTATTGTGTTGTCAAAAACTTGAATATACTGAAGGCTGCAGATAAGAATTTTAAAAAATGTATTCACTATACTTTCATTATACCAAGTCCACAACAGACATCATGGGATGAATACACTGTAAATATTTATATCTCTTTACAACAATGGGAACCACAGATGAAATCCCTATGTATACCTCTAAATATTTACATTCCTGTGTTAGTAAATAAACTCAAGGACATGAGCAATCACACACAGCATTCACAAATAACAAGAATAGTCACTTCATCTAGGACAGTAGAAATTTTCTTTGTTAAGTGAAGAAAAACTGAGTGTGTTATCAGGTCTTATCCCACATACACATTCAACTAAATATATATTAATATTTTTATAATTAGACATATATGAACACACTATATATCTGTTATTTAATGAAAATGTCAAGTGATAGTCTTTCTGATATTGATAATGAAGATGCATTAATGTGATTCATAAGCATTTCCTTCCTCATTTGGAAGCTCACATGTTACTTTCTGACACTGTGAAAGGTAGATATTTGGGAGAAGACATTCAGATGAGATCCAGGTCATAGTCCTCTCTCTGGGTCCTGTGTTTCAAGCACATCGTATCTTCTGTCATAGTTCTTATGTTTCACAGATGGTAGACAACCAAGGGCAAGAGCAATAGACTATAATGCTTTGAGATTCTTGGAAAATCCTGACTAATAACTCATCTATGGTGCCTATGAACCACAACTACCATCAGCAAAGGACAGTGACTCTAAGGGACAGTAATGATATGAATATCATGGCAGTAACCAACATCCCTCTAATTGGCTATATTGCCCATACAACAAGAGGGAATTTGTCTTTTATTGTAAAGCTAGTCAACTACACAGAGCTAATGAATCTATGATGTTAAAGAAAAATCTTCAGCTGTCACATTACTGAACTCCACTAAGCCATAAGAATTCCTAGTTCAGTCTCCAGAATTCTCTGCAGTTGTAGTTCTGGGATTCATGAGTTTCCATGAGCTTGTTTCAGCTCTCTGCATATTTCTCCATCATGATCTTGACCTCCCTTGCTCGTATGTTCCCTCCTCTTTCTCTTTGCTTAGATTCCCAGAGCTTGGCCTGGATCTTGTTTGTGGATTTATGTATCTGTTTCTATTAATTGCTAGATGAGAACTCTATGAACATAGTTGGGGTATTCATCAATCTGATTACAGGAGTAGGTCTGTTCAGGCATCCTCTCTACTATTACTAGGAATCTGAGTTGGGGTCCTCCTTGAGATTCTTGGGAGTTACCATAGCACCAGTTTTCTCCCTAAGCCCATATTGCCCCTCTCTATTAAGATACCTTTTTCATTGCTCTTACATTGCATGCCTCTCTGCCTTCGTACAACCATGGAGACTCTAGTGCATCAAACTAGGTCCTCCATATGTGGGAGACAGTTATGAATCTTGGACTATCAGAGGGGCCCCTGGAAGTAGGACCACAATACAAAACTGAACCATGTGCTATCTTGTTAGAGCCAATTCCTTAGGGTGGAATGACATGCTCAGTCTTAATACATGAGAGAGTACCACACCCTGCCCCATCCTATTGTGCCAAACTATGTTGATTCCTCATGGGAGCCTTTACCATTGAGGAGACATGTACTGGGGGTGGGCTGAGGGGATGTAATGGGTTTGGGGGGAGGTGAGAGGAGATGGAGAACTGTGGTTGGAATGTAAAAGGAGATAAAAAGTAAAATGAATGAAGAAAAAAAGAATCCCTATCTAGATTCTAAATATTTATTTTTATATCAACAGATAAATGTAGTTCTCGCCCCTCATAAATTCAATTTCTCTTTTCCACAAAGACCTTTACAGAAAACTACAGTTGACCAAAATGCAGAGAAGAGATCATGTGGTCTCAAGTAAAAAGTCATAATTTAATTCCTGTTCCTAATGCTTAGGTGTAATTCTTGAACTGGTGGAAAGACTCTAAGAGCCACAGGACCAGGAAATTTGTTATGAGATTTTTCTACTGGAAATGATTAGGGAGATGAAAACATACAGGGTTATTTGAGTATAATCTATATTCTGAGAAAGAAATAGCCACAGAAGAAATGGCAAATGCTTTCAGATTTAAGAAAATAATGGTACTTAACTAAATAACTATTAAAAGAAATGTCTGATGAGGTGTTGAATCAAAATAATATCTTAACAATGAACCCTGTTATAGTTTAACTGCTGTATTTTAAATACTTACAATATAGTCGTATTAACAAGGGATCGTTGAAGCTCAGAGTAACAACTGTATATAGTGTAAGAAAGTCCCTAATTTATAAGATAATACATTGAGTAGGATTGAATCTCTGAATTAAATATAAAGACATTTTGATAAATCACTACATTAAAATAAATATTAAATGACAATGTATAGAAATTGCTTTAATAAAATGTTAGCAAATCTCTAAGTATAATTCCATTTTATCATTAGAATTACAGTTAATGAATCAATTTTTAGTAAAACTGAGAAATAACCCTGCCCTCTAGTGGTGATTAATAAATAGCAACTGTACTAAACTTGCATCATTTACTGATGAAAAACTATTTGAGTAGAAACATTGAAATCTTATAACAAGAAGCAACAAACATACATACCTTAAAAAGGGGTTTAAAATGCTATTGTGTCAAGTTACTACTTGGAAATTTCATGAAATAAAATGTCACCAAATTAAAAACATTTTATGAATTAAATTAATTAATGGGATCCTCTTACTATTTGAGTTTTAAAAGAAAAATAGATAATTAAATATACTGTGACTGCACAAGAAGGAACAAGAGTTGAATGAGGAGCCTCTCAGCTGGACAGCCTTGTCTCTAGGTCCTAGTCCCTGGGGCAAAACCACATTTTCCTCCCCCACAAGCCGCAGCCACACTAGCAGGATAGCAGGCAAGCCTCCTGCAGAAAGGCTGCTCCAGCACCACCACATCAGACCTTTTAATCTTCAAGTCCCACTCTACCCACAAAACAATCCACCCACCACCCCATGTTCTCAGTGCCTCCCGGAGACACAGACAGAGACTGCAGAGAGGACCAAGAAAGAAGCCAAGAGACAGCAACTGCAATGATCAGTCAAAGACAGGATCCTTGAGACATAGACACTGACCTCAAGGATCAGACAAAGTGTCAGCAACAATTAGAGAAAGAGATGAGTAGGCACCAATGCAAGAATACATTCAACAACCTAAAGGGCAATACAACAAAACCAGAATGTAGTGGTCCTGCAACAGGCAGATTTGAACACCCTAACTCAAAAGGAGAAGGAGGAGGAGGAGGAGGAGGAGGAGGAGGAAGAGGAGAAGAAGAAGAAGAAGAAGAAGAAGAAGAAGAAGAAGAAGAAGAAGAAGAAGAAGAAGAAGATCTTTAATGTAACCTCATGAAGATGATAGAGACCCTAAAAGAGGAAATGAAAAAATTCCTTAAATAAATGGAGGAAAAGACAAGCAAAATTTGCAAGAAATCAATAAATCTTATTTTAAAAGCAAGAAATAACAATGAAACAGGTGAAGCAAACAGTTCATTACTTGAAAATTGAAATAGAGGTAATAAAGGAAATGTAAAATGAGGGGATGCAGGAAATGGAAATTCTGGATAAATGAACAGGAACTACAGATTCAAGCATAACCAACAGAATAGAAGATATGAAAGAGAGACTCTCAGGGGTTGAAGATACAATAAAGGAAATAGATACTCAGTCACATAAAGTATTAAATCCAAAAATAATGTTAACACATAACGCTCATGTTATGTGATCACCATGAAGACACCAAGCATGAGAAAAATAGGTAAAGAAGAAGATTTCCAGATCAAAGGTACAGAAAATCTAAACAACAAAATAATAGATGAAAACTTTCCCAACCTAAAGAAAGATATGCCTATGAAGGTATAAGGAGCTTATAGAACACCAAATAGACTGGACCAAAAAAATTCCCCTCACCATAAAATAATCAAAACAATAAACATACCGAGTAAAGAAAGAATATTAAGAGCTGCAAAAGAAAATGACCAAGTAGCATATAAAGGCAGACCTATCATAATTACACATGACTTCTCAATGAAAACTTTAAAAGCCAAAATGTCCTGGATGGATGTGCTGAAGTCACTAAGAGACCATGGATGCCATCCAAGACTAGTATATCCAACAAAGCTTTCAATCACCATAGACAGAGAAAGCAATATATTCCATAAAAATACAGTTTTAAACAAAATCCATCCACAGATACAACCTTACAGAAAGTACTAGAAGGAAAACTCCAACCCAAAAAACTTAGGTAGACCCACCAAAAAACAGGCATCTGATAAACTCATATCAGTAAACCCCAAAGAAACACAAACACTATCACAGAAAAATAACAGGAATTAACTCTTCAATAATATCTCTTAATACCAATGAACTCAATTCACCTATAGAAGACACAGCCTATGAGGAGGGGTGAGGAGGACATGAGGGAGCAGAAAGGTTGAGTCGGGAGGAAGAATAGAAGAAAACAAGAAAGGAGATACCATACTAGAGGGAGACATTTTAGGTTTAAAAAGAAATCAGGCACAAGGGAAATGTCTGTGTCTGATGACACCAACCAACGATCTAACCAACAGAGGAAAGGCTACTTTAAATGTCCTCCCCTGATAATGAGATTGATGACTGACTTATATGCCCTTCTATAGCCTTCATCCAGCAGCTGGTAGAAGTAGAAGAGACACCCACGGCTAATCACTGAACTCAACTGGAATCCAGTTGCAGAGAAGGAAGAGTGATGAGCAAAGGGGTCCAGACCAGGATGGTGAAACCCATAGAAACAGCTGACCTGAACAATGGGGAACTCTTGGACCCCAGACTGATAGCTGGGGAACCAGCATGGGTCTGATCGAGACCCCATGAACATGGGTGTCAGTGAGGAGACCTCAGAAATCTATGTGACCTCCTGTGGTAGATCAGTACTTACCCTAGCATAGGTGTGGACTTTGGGAGCCCATCCCACAAAGAGGGATACTCCCTGAGCTAAGACACATGGGGATGGACCTAGGCCCTATCCCAAAGGATATGATAGACTCTGATGACCCCCTATGGAAGGCCTCCCTTTCAGCATTGGGAGCTGAAAGGATATGTGATAGGTAGGTTTTAGTTGGGAGAGGTGGTAAGGGAGGAGGGGAGGGAGAGGGAATTGGGATTGACATGTAAAACAATATTCTTTCTAATTCAAATAAAAATCTGCAGAAAAAAAAACTAAGAAAGGGGGAAAAGAGAAAGACATGGGCTAACAGAGTGGACATGAAAACAGGATCCATCCTTCCGCTACATAAAATAAGCACACCTCAACCACAAAGACAGACATTACCTCAAAATAAAGGATTGGGAAAAGATATTCGGATCAAATGGTCCTAAGAAACAAGCTGGTGTAGCTATCTTAATATCTAACAAAGTAGACTTCAAACTAAAATCACTCAAAAGAGATGGAGAAGGTCACTTCATATGCATCCCATGAAAAATGCATCATGATGAAGTCTTAATTGTGATCATTTATGCTCCAAACACAAGAACACATACATATGTAAAAGAATCATTACTAAATTGTAATTTGCACATCAAACCTGAAACACTAATAGTAGGAGACTTTGAAACCCTATTCTCACCAATGGACAAGTCTGCCTGCCAGAAACCTAACAGAGAAAAAAGGGAACTAACAGCTGTCATGACTCAAATGAACTTAACAGACATCTATAAAAGATTCCACCCTCTCCACTATTGCTAGGAGTCTTAACTGGGGTCATCCTTGTAGATTCCTGGGAATTTCTCTAGCACCAGGTTTCTTCCTAACCCCATAATGGCTCTCTGTATCAAATTATCACTTTCATTGCTATCCCCCTCTGTTCCTCCCCAAACTTTGTCTTCATGATCCCTCATGTTCCAACTCACAATCCCCTCTCTTCTACCCCTTTCCCAGCTTACCCAGAAAATCTTACCTATTTTCCCTTCCTGGGTCTCTCCTTGTGTGCATCCCTCTTATGGTCTCCCTGTTGACCTAGCTTCTCTGGGATTGTATATTGTAACTGGTTATCCTTTGCTTTATATGTAATATCCAGTTATGAGTGAGTAACACAATATTTGGCTTTCTGGTTCTGGGTTACCTCATTCAGGATGGTTCTTTTCAGTTCCATCCATATGCCTGAAAATTTGAAGATGTCATTGCTTTTTACTGCTGAGTAATATTCCATTGTGTAAATGTACCATATTTTTTTCATCCATTTTTTTCCTTTGGTTTTTCTAGATAGGGTTTCTCTGTGGCTTTGGAGGTTGTCCTTGAACTAGCTCTTGTAGACCAGGCTGGTCACGAACTCACAGAGATCTGCCTGCCTCTGCCTCCCGAGAGCTGGGATTAAAAGCATGTGCCACCAACGCCCGGCTTCATCCATTCTTCAGTTGATATTATCTAGGTTTTTTTCAGGTTCTGACCATTACAAATAATAACACTTGAGAAAATGTCTTTGTGGTAGGATTGTGCATCTTTTGGTTATATGCCCAAGAGTGGCATTCCTGTGTTTTGAGGTAGATTGATTCTCAATTCTGAGAAATCGCCATACTGATTTCCAAAGTGGCTGTACAAGTTTGCACTCTGACCAAGAGGAGAGGAGTGTTTGCCTTATGCTAATCATCTCCAGCATAAGCTGTCATCAATGTTTTTGATCTTAGCCATTCAGGTAGGTGTAAGATGGTATCTCAGAGTCATTTTATTTTTCATTTCTGTGATGGCTAAGGATTTGACCAATTCCTGAAATGTATTTTGACCATTTGCATTTCTTCTCTTGAGAATTCTGTTTAGGTCTGTACCTCAATGGCGTGTGTCCTCCCCATCAATCACTAATTAAGCAAATGCCATACAGACAGATCTTATGGAGGCATTATCTCATTTGAGGTCCCTGACCTTCAGATAACTGTAGTTGTGTATCAAAACTGATATATGACTAGCACATACATAGAATAAAATTTACCTTTTCAAGATTTTGATATTATAAAGATCACTTCTCTTAAGGTCAGCTTGAGCAATCTTTGTTAAATATTCCTAAATTGAATGTGTTTTAAATGAGGTATAAATGTTAGTAAATATAGGATAGATGGGAAATTCTGAAATACAGAGTAAAATTATATAATAATCTTCAATGTCATAATTAACTTCTCACATTTCAAGGGCAGTAATATTTTTAAAATCTATCTGAAAAAAATGTTAACTCTATCATTAATGTAATTTAATGAGTCTCCATATTCACATGATAACTTTGTATCCAATAATTGAAAATAAAATATTCATAATTAATGCACTCCTAAATCTAGAGGAAGAATGTAGTTGGACTTCCTTTGTATTTCCAGCCACCAAATAAAGACATACAGATTTCTTATTAAGTATGAAAACTTGACCTTAGTTTATGTTTGCTCCAAACAAGCTCTTATAACTTAATTCATTTATATTAATTGTGCTGCATGATTCATAACTTTTGATCAATATCATGTATGTCTTTCTTTGTACCTTTCTGGGAATTTCCTTGTCTCTCAAGTTATACAACCCCTATCGCAATGAGATCCTCCTTTTTCCACAGAAGTCCTACTTATCTTCTCTTGGTTTATCTTTAGTAAACCAACCAGAAAGTGCCTAGATAGAGATACCATTTTGTATATCTCCACAGTGTACAAAAGATTATCCTGCAACATCAGAATGTTGGATGTAATAGGTGAAATAAGACGACATGCTTGGGAATTCTTTATAATTCACCATGCTTAAAGAAACAAAGATTCAGAGTTTTGAATGGAAGAAGCTGGCCTTCCAATTCAAATTAGAAGATAATATTAACAGATGCCTAGTTAATTACTCTAAACTAAAGCTACTTAATGGATATAATCATCTAGTACATGAAAAATGTATTTTGCTTAATAGTTTTTTGGAAGAATATGCTTCCAATGGCATATATCAAACTCTTGTTATTTTCTTTGAAATAGATGGTGATTCTATGAACAGTTTGTATGTGTGTGTGTGTGTGTGTGTGTGTGTGTGTGTGTGTGTGTGTGTGTGTGCATGTTTGTGTGTCTGTGTGCATGTACTGGTGGATTAGGCCACACATTTACTTGTGGAGGCTATTGGTTGACATTTGGTGATTTCTCCTATTGCTGTCTACGTTTTTCCTTTTAAATAAGAGTCTTCATTGAACCTAGATCTTGTGGTTTCAGATAGACAGACTTACTATTGAACTCCCAGTAGATGTTTTTTGAGTGTTTCGTTAAAGATAAACAATGCCAGGGCCAGCTATTCTGTGGGTGCTGGACACATGAATTCAGCTTGTTATGAATGTCTAGCAGGTACTTTACCTATATGTCAGTTTCAATAGCACACAGCTATAACTTTCAAATAATATTTTATTAAGCATAATTATAATATTAAATATGTGACTAAACTATAAGCTGTTTAAAAATAGTGATATTTAAAGGATGTTGGCATGGGATAATGAGTTGGAAGATGCATTCATTATTATAAAAGTAAAATAATTGTTAATGACATTTTCTTGTACACACATGAAAATTCAATATTATTTTACATATTTGTTATTTACATACCATGTGCAAGAAAACTAGTTCTGAAATGTACATATATGTATATTTGTTTTATATGCTTTATATATTTAATTAAAGTTGTTTAATTATATTATTAGGGTATAAAGATCTATTTTGAACAAGTAAACAACTAATAAAATTAAATATTGAATATTATTTAATTTGAAATACATTTTCTAAATAGTATGCATGATTTCATTAGTACATGATATGTTTTGAGAAATAAATATTTAACATTCCAAATACAGGCTGTTAAGCAAATTCTTGGCTTTACTAGTGGAGGTTTTCAGTATTTTATTTGAAGTAAGCACTTATGTCTAGCTCAAATTGCCTATAATTTCAAAACACAGATTTTTTCCATGACATTGGGATGGATTCTCATGTGTTTTATATTCTGTGTCAAATAAAGTGATTTTACATAAGTGTTTGTGACAAGATAGGTTGTGCCACTTTCTGCCTTTTCTGTGTTTTCTCTTTGTTATAAGTTACTATAAGAAAATACCATACCTTGTAAATTTATGTAAACAGAAAGCTATCACCTCATAAATCTGGTGTCCAGGAAGTCAAAGATTAATGGAGAGCTGTCTACATAGGAACATTGCATTGCAATGTGGTACTGTATTATGCATTAATGAAAACAGAGTAGGAGATATAGAGGTGGGAATTAGAAGAGCTTAGGAGGGAGAGGGGAACAAGGAGATGGAGAAGGAGCAGGACAAGAAGAAAAAAGAGGATGAAGAAGAGGAAGAAGAAGAGGAGGAGGAGGAAGAAAACCCATACAAATATACTCAAAACCACAAATAAATCTTTGACTAATGGGACATAAAAAATTCTTCTAATGTATTTTAATTATAAAGTACTTTTCTCATGTGCTATATATCATCTATCTATATATCAATCAATCCATCATTTAATTTACCTTATTTACCTAGTTAGCTAGTAGCTAGCAGTTGACCTGAGATGAGTGTCAAGCACTCACAAAATCTCTCTCAACTATTAGTGCAAATTACTACAGGGGATCAAATCTGCCTTTTTACCTACTCAGACAACAAGCACACATATATTGCACATACATACATTAAGGTAAATATACATACACACCAAATAATTAATTATTTAAAAACATTCAATATATATTTCTGTTTTAATTACTTCACATTTCTTCTTCTCTCCCCTAAAAGCAACAAAAATGAAAACAGACAAAAAAGCCCTTAAGTCCAGAGATGAATAAGTGATGTCAAGTATGACAGGGCAACTTCTATTTCCATGAACAATTCATTTCTAATATCTACCACATGAGATACCATTCCATATCACATTAAATAGACTTCTTGTTAATATTTAGCTTCTAGCTGAAATATAGTAATTAATATTTAGTAACAATTAGAAGAAAATATAAAATTACATGTGATTACTGGAAGAATCAAGCACGAATAATAAATTACACAGATTTCCATGTTTTTAATATATTATTAGTTCTTTGATTATTTCATACACATATAAAATATGCTTTATTTATTGCCTTACTCCCTCCAACTCCTCCAAGATCCCTCATTGTGTCACTTTCCCAGTATCATACACTATTTTTCAAACACCCTGAGTCCAGAGAGTACTGAAGGCATGTGTGTTTTAATACCATCAATTGGTCTAAGGGCAACGTTCAAGATGTAACATCCCTGAATAAAACTGAATTACTTTTTTCCAGTAACCAACATCAGTTGATAGATCCTCAGATAGCATGAAGCAGGACTTTATGAAAACATCCACCATAATATTACAACAGTGAGCAGTACAATTAGAAAGATTTAAAAGTCATGATGTAGCTTAAACATATCTGGCAAGAGAAAAGCAATGCATAGAGAGAATTAGAGTTGTGTTACTTGGCATTGCACATTAAGTACAGGGTATAAAGTGATACATATACACAAGCTTCATACTTATTTTTATGAACACTAGCTTCCATTATGATTCATTTGATATAGAAGGCACACAGCCACTGAAATGACACCTGTTTAATAAGCAAATTAAGTGAACTAATTGAAAATTTTGCTTAGAAGTGTTAATACAGAATTCACTGGTTCAAATTTAGATAGAATTTTTTAATTATTATGTGTGATTAGAGTGGAGACATTAATCATTCAGTAAATAGTTTTAAGATTAGTGTTAAGGCAGTTAATTTCTGTAAATTGTACTAAGACTCTGTCAGTCAATAAAAAGGTTTGTGCGTGTGTGGATGAGGGGATTCTACAATATGTTACCATGTGTGTCAATATGCTGAGTAAAATCATATGCATCAAAAAAACGGAGAGCATTCAATATATTTACAGCAATGGTTGAATAAACACATGAATGAAGAATAAACTGACTGACTTTTATGGAGGTGGGCCATTTATTTTTCTCATTGGAAGACACAGTTTGATGATTATTTGACCTTGGGTCACAGGATTCATGATAGTATGTCTCTTGAAAAAAAGTTATACCAGTGACCACATCTTACTTAGACCAGATTTCATTACTGATCTTTCCAGTCTTCCAGCTTTCTGGTGCATACATTTGAGCCACTTTCTATCATACACACACACACACACACACACACACACACACACACACACACACACACACTTGAGATCATAAAGCCTAAAGATTGAGAACCTTGAATGAACATGGAATAGCTTATGATACAGCCAAAAGAAAATCCAGAATCTAATGGAATAATGTATAAGAAATATATGAGCTATATTACTCTAGAGTTTTGGTTGTGCATCTCTTAATGACACCCCAACACAGAAAACAGCAATGGTGGAAAGGATAACCTAAACGCCCTTCCCCTAAAATGAGATTGATGACTACTTTTTTGCCATCCTAGAGCCCTCATCCAGTGGCTGATGGAAGCAGAGGTAGACATCCACAGATATACACTGATCTGAACTCTGGAACTTAGTTGCAGAGAGGGAGGAATGAAGATCGAAGGGTGAAACTGGTGAAACCCACAGAAACAACTGGCCTGAATAAGGGGGAACACATCGACCCCAGACTTCTGTCTGAGAGGCCAGTACAGGACTGATCCAGACCCTTAAACATGAATGTCAATGAGGAGGACTCTGCACTTTAAGGGCTTCTGGTAGTGGATTAGTATTTTTCCCTGGTGTAAGAAGGGATTTTGAGAGCCTGTCCCACATGAAGGGATGCAATCTTGGCCTGAACACATGGGGAAGGGCCTAGGTGTGGCCCAGGATGAGGTGGTGGACTTTGGGGAGGCCCCGTTGAGGGATTGGAGGGTGGATGAGGTGGAGGGTAGGTCGGGGGTGGGGAAGGAGGGGTAGGGGTGTGGGTGAGGAGAGGGAGAGGGAGAAGTGATTGATATGTGAAACAATCTTGTTCCTAATTTGAACTAATATAAAAAAAAGACTCAGGGAGCATCATAAAAGAAAATTCACCCACGAAAAAATAAAGAAAGAAGATGGGGAAGATGGGTAGGTTTGCTGCAAACAGACATCTTCTAGACTTGATATGGCAGTTGCCTTCGGGAACTCCCTGTTGTACTGTATGGCATCTGTACAAGTGAATGGCATGTGAATATTGCATCAGAAAATGGGAAGGAATCATGAGACCCAGCATCTCCTTGAGGAACTACTGAATGTTAATGATGCTGGGAGAAAACATGGCACTTTAAGTGAAGAGGCCAAGAAGTTTAAAAGATATTTTGCCAAAGCTCCAGCCAAATACCTCCTCCCCATGTTTGGGCAGCCAGTCAAATTAAACTCTGGGGTCTCATTCAGAAAACTAAACAAAAGCAGGAAAGTAGGTGGGGACTTTGGGGGAAGAAGAGGGAGTTCAATGGTTGGAGTGAGAATGAAAACGGTGAAGGGCAATGAAAATTTCTACAGTGCATTTAAACATATAGAAAACTATCAAATAATGCAAACATATACATATAAGTCTGTCATATGTCATACAATACATTCCATTGAAACAAAATATTCTATAAAATCAGAAAAATCCAAATATAATATCTGATAATGAGCCTGGAGAGTTGGCTCAGCGTTTCAGAGCACTAGCTGTCCTTCCAGAGGACCTGGGTTCAATTCTCAGCACCCACATGACAGTTCATCAATGTAACTCCAAGATTTGACACCCTCACACAGATATACATGCTGACAAACACCAATGCATATAAAGTAAAAGTAAAAAATATCAAAAAAGAATATCTGATAAAGATTTAAATCTCTGGTAGAAATAAATTTTACAAATTTATAGTAACAAACCAGTAAATTTCATTGAATAAACATTTTCTTCCAAAGAAAATATACAAATGACAAGGAATAACAAAATGATTTCTGAATCAGTTTCCTGATGGGCAGATGGTAAATCAAAATCAAAAGTAGCCCTGACAAGTTTATTAGGTCTCTGCATATAAAACAAAATAACAATAATAGCAAACCCAGAAAATCAGAGGTGTTTTCAGATACAGGAAGAGAGTGGAAACTGAAAACTCTTCGTAGGAATGTTAAATATTATAACAGCTAAGAAAACTTCATTACTTTACTTCCAAATATTCAAGAGTATCTACATGTCATTCAGGTACTCCATTTCTGATTATGTGTCTTTCATACTATTAGACTATCTGAGAAAAAATTGTCAGTATATAGATAAATAGATATGCATATGTGTGTGTGTGTTAGATTCTATATCAATACAGCAAAAATATT
Source organism: Cricetulus griseus (assembly GCF_003668045.3). NCBI lineage: Eukaryota > Metazoa > Chordata > Mammalia > Rodentia > Cricetidae > Cricetulus > Cricetulus griseus. The sequence continues at coordinate 45,977,774 of NW_023276806.1, read as the reverse complement.
TTAATTGCATTGTGTTGTCCCACAAGTTATGAGTTCACTTGCATAGGCTTTCAAGCAGGTTTGCAGTAACAGATATGGAATCCCTCCTGTGGTGTTGATGTTAAATCTAGCCAGACAACAACTGGTTATCTCTGTAACAGTTGTGATATTATTGTCAATGCAGGAATCCTATGCCGGACAGATTTGTATCATGACTTGAAAAGTTATCAGCTGTGTAAGACCATTAGTATGTTTTCTTCCCCAGTAGCCTGTATAGCTTCAGGTGCTATGTAAGGTAGCTTGAATGGAGGAGACTTTCAGTATAACACTTAAGTGTGATTTCTTGATATCATACAGCAAAGGTGGTTGTGATTTGAGCAACAGCCCTTGTCATCTATTTCTGATGGACAACCAAGGGCAATGACATCAGACTCCGCTTTTGTTGCCTTCTGGCTCCTTCCTGACAAAATATCATGAGGCAGAGACAGCATCTAATTATAATAAATAATCCATAATCCATAGCTCATGCAGATGATCTTGATAACCCAAAATTCATGAATCTTCAAAATAGGATCTTCTGATAGGAGTTAAGGTCTGATAAGAGAAGGTGGATGAGAGATTAACCAGACTACATTGTACCCCTGTGTAAAACTGACAAAGATTTAAATTTATTAAAAATATTAAAAAGCTGGATATTTAAAATAGAAATGCTGTCATTGCTATCACTAAATGCATAAAACATCATCTAATCTAGTTTTAAAATTAAGACTTTTAAAATACCTGAAATTATAGAGAATAATAGCTTATTTATCAATTAGAATATTCATTATTACTAGAAAACTATTGTTTTAGAAGTATTACAAATTTCAAATTCAATTTAAAATGTCAATAGACTTTTTGTCATAGATATTTTCTATTGCTGTTTAGAAATTATTAGGAAAGAAGATAGATTGTAGTAATCAAACACAGCACATATCCAACTATTTGGAGTCAAAATAAATCTTCAAATAGGATTTCTTCTAAAACAGGCCACAAAGACAGAAAAATAAGACACAAAATTTTAAAAAATAGTACTTTTATATTTAGTTTTCATGTTCTCTGTAACTTTGGTCTCAATATGCTTGGCAGTGATTATATATAATAATAATAATAAGATTAATTTGTCTGCATGACTCTGTATGTGTAGTGGTGTGTGTGTGTTTGTTTGCATGTGTGTGTGTGTGTGTGTGTGTGTGTGTGTTTGTATATGTGTATGGTTTCCAAGTATCTACATTCCCCTGAAAATTTTTTCAATCAATAAAGAGACTGTGATTTTTAATCAAACTTGGGCATTATAATCACTTTGTGCCTAAGATATGAATAATTATTTGCATTTCAATAATATTATTTTTTCACTTTCAGATTAGGCTACATTGCATAATCAATGGATATCTTATTGTTAACACTTTGGACTCTGGAAGGTATTGATAGAAAAATAACACTGATGTTTTCATAATAAATGCTATACATTTATCATATTAAGTTGAGTAATTTTCTTTTTATTAATTAACATATCTTTTGCTTAGTCTCTCAGGAAATTTTTTGATTTTTAACTTTACCTGTTTTTTTATATTCCATTCTATATGTTACATCTTTTGTTCTTAGCAAATAATTATTAGAAATTTTTCTGAAATTAAGAAGAAGGAATATTAAATAAATATCCTTTTCACCTAACAAGGTACTTTTGCATAAATATTTTAATAAGTGAAACTGTGAAGACTTTTATAAGATTAGTGAAGACATTTCAGAGCATTTAGACTAATCTACCAAGCAATATATTGCTAATGTCCTATTAATTTGGGTGCCGTTAATTTATCTCAGCTGTATTGTATTTTAGCCCTGCTCTTGACTTATAATCACTGTAAAATTTTAATGAGAATACCAACCATTGAATTAATTATTTTATTATAATTCAGTGTTTCTAAGCCCAATATTTGGAACTACATTGCAGCATAGATCCTTAGAGTCTGAGTTTGTACAACTAAGCCTGGAGTTGAGGCAGCAGCTTGAAAACAAAAGCTGAAACATTTATTACTTTTTGTCCTCATTTGTAGTTCAAAACTGACGCAAAGGAAAGCTGTTTTATTTGAAATTTGACATTTTAGATTTAGGACTACAATCAAATAAATCAGCAAAGCAGCTTTAGAAACCAAACGTGGCCTAGTTTTCCCCCTTCCTTTTAAGAAGTTTTCTTTTTTTTTCTTTTCCCTTTTTGACCTGACTTAAAGCTCACAGCTTCTCCATCCAGAAGAGATAATACAAAATAGTACGAAGCAGGCATTTACTTATGGAACAGCTCCTCACAAGTCACGATTAACCTCAACTGCAGATTTTGTTTCTAAGTTATGGCCATTCTTTCCTGGGTCCAATCAAAGGGAACATTTCTGAAGTGCTATTCAGTAAGGGCTTAAATTCTGTGCTATTTCAAAATAAGTATCAGATGGCCTGATTTTTTCAAGATACATGAAATTCGGGGAGGTATGCTTATGGCTTATGTAAAGTCACAGTGTTCAAACCACAGAGTTCATTTGGATGAGTCATATTTCAAGCCTACCACGACCTGAAATGAGTAAGTTACCGTGGACAAACTTCAGGTCAATGGGGTCATTCCTATTTCTGTGGCAGCCTATCATTACCAACTATTATATGTACACCGAAGTTCATAGTCGTGAAAGGAAAGCAAGACATGATGTCTAACTTCTAAGAGCTTCTGTAGACAAATACACACATTAAGAATTTTTTACAAAATAATCTGTAGACACAGAGACACCTGTCTTGGAATGAAATGTAGCTTTCATACCACAAAAGAAAAAAGAAACCATGAGGCTAAGAGTTGTGAGTGCAGTGAAATATTTCACATAAAACTATTTGAAATTTGGAGTCTAAAGGTATACATATTACATATGGAATGCTCTACATATCATTAACCCACCCTCATTTCCAGAGCTACAGAGTATTGGACCATGGGGTTAACCTAGAAAGTCTCCAAGAACACTATACTGACATTGTAACTTTTGTGGGGTGTGTGATTGTGTGTGTGTGTGAGAGAGAGAGTGTGTATTCTTGGTTGCCACTTTAGAGAGATGCACAAGTTGAATCAGAGGGAGAATAAAACCAGTAGTAAATCACGGCAGTTAGATTATTTAAATTACAGCATAAAAATGGAACCACTGTGTCCTCTTGGACAAGGTGTTTTAATTATATCCATTTTGGTTTTAGATGCTTTTCTATTTTGTTTGACATGATTTGAAAACTGATATTAAAATATAAGAAGTAACAAAAGCCATTAATTATTATTTAATTTTCCTTAATTTATTTTTTAAGTGCCTGCTTTATTCACCAAACAGTGATCAGCTTGTGCAGGACCTGAAGAAATGTAATTTAAATATAAGAAGCTATTGGAATTTTTCCCAAGTGACAATTACTTTCCGTGTCTTACACTTCTCTACATGCAAGCAGATTAAATTAAATTCAACTTCATGACTTAGAAAAATGTGCATAGAATAAAATTTCTGTTAAAAATGAGTTGGTAAACATTGAGTATGACTCATAATAAATGACATAAATCACATAAAATATGAGGATTATTAATCTAGACAACACTTCCTTTGCTGATACCTTAATGAGGGTTTCCATAGTTTTTAAAGACACAACTTAAAACACCACATTTTAGGAAGATATATTATAATTGATTAGAAAATGAATGCCTGTTCAATTTTTTTCTTATATTCATAACTAACGTCTACAATCAAACAGGTGAAGCATATATACCAATAAACTTCCCATACTTTCTTTAAAATTTTTTGTTGAATAATGCTTCTCATTATGCCAAATACTCTTCCATGAATCCATCACCATGATAATATTTATTATTGCCATATTCTCAGAATTAAAGCTTTAGCCTTATTCAGATGCCTTTCATACCTGGATTACACAGATAATTACATCTCAACAATATTTCTCTCCCTTTTAAATGTATTTGTTCTTTGATCAAGTAACTACTCATGAGAGAAGGGAGATTGGAGGCCTTTGAGTAGATACCTTCTTTAAATAATTCTAAAATATATTTTTTCTAGAACTATGTGACACACTATTCCTCACAAACACAGAATAAAATTGTCATTGGATGAAACTAGGTACATATATGTTATTATATGTAAAACAATTATACAATTGTACTATATTTAGAATATTTCTGATATTCTTTGAGTATCCATTGGATATAAAGAATGAAGTAAAAGAATATAAAATAGTCAATTATTTCATGTTGAATTCAAACAATATTGGACAAGGGAGAAAAATATAGACTGAAAATATAGGTTATGTATTATTAGTCAGACTTACCCAACCTATGTGTTGAAAGTCTTCCTCAGAGAAATTAAACACAGATATTTCTCTAAAATTGTGCATAATTCTTTAGGCACAAAGACTTATTTTAAATAGGATTAGATTTGTGATTTCTCTAAGTCCTTTGCTGAGGCACATTGTTAACATGAGGCTCTTAGATTTCAACCCATCAGAGGAAGCCATCTTGTTCTAATATAAGATACATTTAATAAGTATTTCTTCAGAAAGAAACATAATCCTTGAATGTAGAAATTATTCTCCATCAATATTCTTCAATTTGTGCTTATCTGTAGAATGTGAGCAGCAACAAACAACATGTAAGGGGAGGCAGAAGGCTCTTCCAATAATCCCTTTTGCATAGAGGTACACACTCAGCTCAGTTCACCTGACAGTCCAAGGCATCTAGGCACATTTAGAAGTGTATCCCAATAGTTAAAATTATCCACAATATAAATTCCACTGGTTCAAAATGAAAAACTGAGCCCTAAGCTCTCTTTGTTTTATTGTAAATATAGAGATAGGCTAAGGAGGGACAGAAATGAGATATGTAAGGAAATAATTTTCAGGGTTACTTTTGTCTTATTTTCAGAATAAAAGAAAGAAAACAGGTTTGCTTTCTCTGCAATAGCTATGTGTGGTGTCTAATACTTTTATACCTATTTTATTAACATGACAAACAATTTTTCCTATGTTTGTGGTTCATCATTTGTCCAAGCAATGTTGCTAGAAGAAGGGGGATTGGTGTTTATTTATGTGTATACATTTATACATACATACTTAAATACATAACACACAAATAGTATGCTTTCTATTACATTTATTAAGTGATTATATATTTTGCAAATATATGTACATTATGTAAATATATATAATGCCTACTAATATAGCTATTGGCTTATCCATTGCCTATCTTCCTACATATTGTATCATACATTGTGTTATGTAGTCTCTGTGTCTTTTTTACTGTAAATAACTATCTTATACTGTATGTAATTTAGTACTCCCAACAAGCAACTTCTGAACATAAGCATTAACCACAATATCTTAATGCAGTTTCAGCCATCCCCAGTATAACATTGTGTTTGTTTAAAAATTCAGACAGCACTTCAAAATAAAAATATGTTTACACTTCAAAAGTAAACTCAAGACACAGCGAACATTCTAGCAGATCTTGTTTCAGACAAAGAAAGACTAGAATATGCTGTCCTAAACATGTGCAAACTTGAACAGCTATGTAGACATTTTCTGACAATGAGTCTGGCATTTTAGTTTTATTAATTTAATCATGTTATGATTCTGAAGAAGTAATTTCCTGGAATAGTAAATATAAAATGTTCTCTGGTTTGAATATCTGCTAGCATTTTGTCAATATCTGGTGTATTGAAGTTATATAAAATACACATCAGATAGGATTCATAAGAATCATGCATACTTACTTTTAATCAGAAAACACAAACAATCCTAACTGATATTATATTTGATGAAATTCATATTAAAGAAATATACTCATATTGTACAGACTAATAATTTCTATTCAGATAGTTTGGAGATTTGTAAATTAAAGTTCATAGTTCTTCCTGTTCAGAGCTAAATTATTTAAAACCTAATGCTGAACATTCAGTTTCCCTAAAGAGGAGTCTTTATTCTTGAGACCATACTGCTGGACAGTGGTTTGACATTGTCCTTGTTAAATTGTAAACCAATTTCCTATGTGTAGCATTTAGTCTCCAGTGTTTTATGATACTTTTAAGGTTCCAATCTGTTTTTCTCTTCACAATTGAATATTTATAGTTACTATGTGATCTCTCTCTCTCTCTATATATATATATATATATATAGAGAGAGAGAGAGAGAGAGGAAAATTTAGTATTTGTTCAACAAACAAAATGGAAGTCTTGATCTGTATTTCAAGGTTATCATTTCCCTTCTAAAACTCCACTTTACCAATTGCTGTTGCTCAAGTACTTCGTTGCACAATACATAGAAAATGTCTTGATTCTTTAACATGTGTTCTTATATTTGAGTACATATGGCTTATTATATTAAATTATGTAATAAATAGAAATTTTGCTTTGTAGTTTAAACATCAGCAATAATTTTTTATAAAATCACATGACTAATTCTTGTTTCTTCTTCTGGTACGATGGTAAAGATAAAATCAAATAAAAATAAATGAAATAAAAGTTTTGAGAATGGTGATTTTGTAGGCATTTTGTAGAAACTCTCAGAACCTATGAGACATTAAAGTATTTGAATAGTAAATTAACCCTTTAACAACCACCTTTTCACTTTAATCAATGCACAGGTTCTCATTATACACAAGTGCATATGTATATGCAAGCATAAACTTAGCACAGTCCTGAAAATCCTTCAATCTAGAACACAGAATGTGCTGGTTCCTGTTTATCACTCTCTCAGCCTGGATTCCACTTACCTTTGCTGTTCTCACCACATTTATTTTTGCTTAATATTTATTATCTCATCATCCTTCAGATTGTATTTCATCATACAAAATATTTTTATGTAGAATTTCAGGATACTTGATGGGATAGTTTATATATTTTCCTTCATGTTGTGGTATTTAGATATCCTTAGCATATTCTTTCTCGGTATTAGCCAGTATCAGAAAATAGGTTTTAATTCATGAAATATACTTAATTTCAGTAATATATTACATATAAAGTAATACTTTAGAAAAGAAGAATCAGAGAATCTTTTTTGCTAAAATTTACATGTGTATTGGTCTTTATAATTTGAGGTATTTAACATACTTTTATACATTCACATGGTATACTTTTCTTTTTCTGTACATTATCATACCATTTAATTCATAAATTTTCAATAGGTTCTACTTCAAATTATCATATTATGTGTTGGATACATCTTCTCCTTTTAAATTATATTATATGTATAAACATATGTACAACTTAAGTATCCTACTTCTTTTTAACACAATTTTCCAAGCCATAATGTTTTAAAATATTGCTATATGTATTTTATGTACTTACATATGATCACATATATTACATACTGGACAATGTAATAGCAAATACTTAAGATAAGAAAATGTTAGTTTATCAGCCAAAATTTCTATCATGACAACATTGTATCTCTTCCACTGTAATTTGGAGATCATAGTGACACACACAGACCTCTCTACATTGACCTATTAGAAGCATGTATACTTTAAACAATTTTCAATACAGTTCTGTCTTTCTGTGTCTGTTGTGACTTCCTTAGTTGGCAATTTGTATGCATTACCTAGGCTTTCCCCAAGAACAGTGCAGATGAAATTTAAATGAAGTACTGAAGCATTTTCTTTCATGTCCAAGATCATTGGGTTAATCTCTACATGAAACAGATTGGCTGCAAAAAGGGAAGATTTGCCATGTGGACAAGGGGTAGAAAGTTAATGTATTTTAGAAAATTTATCATAACACAGTTATCAAAAGTTTTTTCCCCTGTAACTATGTGTTATCTACACTAAACTTTTGACTGTAATTTTCTTTGATATTTAATTAAAGCAAAGTTTTATCATTAAACTTATACTTTGGCAAAGAGATCATAAATAAAGCCACCCTTATGAACAATGGCTAAATGAATGCCTGACATGTCATTGTAGTGTTTAAGTATTTGATGAAATATAATAGCAGATACGCTGTTGGTTACAGTTTCAGCAGGCTCAAGGTTTAAAATATTGGTATCTCAAAGCACACTAAATATCTCATATATGATATGGGATAAAATAAATTTATCCTTTAAAATTTTTGTTTCTATCAGAAAAAAATACCATGAAATTTTGATTAGAAGAAATGGAGATATATTTTAAAACATATTTGCTGTGGTTGATAGAAATTTATAACTACTAAAAGAATAGATTATCAGAGTTATACACACACTCATATTCACAAAAGAAAAAAATTCTGAGAAATTAAAATGTCAAGTAGCATGCTTTTCAATTCTACTATATATATATTATATATATATATATATATATATATATATATATATGCCCTTTCATGCTGTTCTTATGATCACACAGATGCAAATTTGAGTTGTGAATTAAATAAAGAAACACTAAAGATATTGGAAATTTCTCTCCGCAGATGTTGTTTATAGAAGCATGAAGACTAGGACAATATGATGTGATTTGGAGATCATAGTGACACACACAGACCTCTCTACATTGACCTATTAGTTTGTTAAGATATTTGCTAAATTAACCACTCCTGAGCTTACTTGATTACTTAAAGGGTTAAGAGTGGGAGTCAACAGGAAAAATGAAATAATCAAAGGTATTTGGGTCAATAATAAGCACAATGATGGTAATTCATAACAGTTTCAATATGCAGTTCTCTATTCAACTTGGAGGGAGCTTGAACTGTCATGGGATACTCTTCTTACTCCAGTAATCATTAATAGTTATATAAGCCTGAAAAATAAAAAGGTTCTATTGAATCTTGTAAGTTTCAGGGAGTTCCTTGTGAATTGTTTATGTCTGGTAGTTGTTTCCAAGATTGAAATGTTTTAATTCCTATGCATTGTTATACAACTAACTCTATACAATTTTACCACTGTTTTTTATTGTTAGTAGGTGAAGAGAATGCCTATTGATACTGTAGGGAAATACAGTTACATAACTGTCCTCTAACACAAGGTATTCTGCTCCCACTTTATTTGCAAAATGAAAAACAATAACTTTCACTGGAGTCTCCTCAGTGAGGATTTTCTAAGTATTAGACAATGGAAAGTCCAGTTGTATATATTTTTTCTGCAATGATGGGGAAATCTGGTTCACATTACAAAGGAAAATTCTAAGAAAGGTTCTTATGAAGAAAGCACACAAGTCTTTTTATGCGATGATTTGTTTAATTTCAAACATATGACTCATTTTCTTCCATTGTTATTGTCTTGTTTTTTTTTAATTTACATGTTTCTTATTTTTTAATAATTTTCTTTATGTTTCTTGTACTTTGTTTAAGGTGCCTATTCCTTTTTAACTGCCCATGGAATTTTCTGAAAGATTCAGTTGCTCTTTGAATTAATTAAATATATTTCTTAATTATAATAAGTTAACATCACAATTTTTAAGAACAACATTTCTTTATTTTTTGTTTTGAGGGAGTCAAATATATAACAAAGCCTAATTTCCTTACCTTGAATCAGCTCATTTTCTTATCTTGTATCAGCTCACAAAATCATTATTAAATAGTATTCATAATATTGATTTTTCTTTTCAGATTTAATAACTCTTCACTATATTTTTATCACAAATGTGAGTTTAAAAATAAATCTTAATTATGGTTTCATTATGTTCCAGCTATATTAGAGTATAACCATGCAAAATAGCAGCCAATGTATGATGAGAATTGTCATGAATTTAAATAGCATTTGTACAATGGGTATGATAAATTAAAACTTACAACTGCATTATTTACTCATTTTAATGTATGAATGCAATTACAATCCCAATGCTTAGTAAGAGATATCACACAATATTATATTATTGTAATACCAAAGAGCTATTTTGCCTGGAATACAAATCACTGAACTCTAAATCAGAAAGTTGGCTCTGATCCTACTTCACAGAAGGCAGAAGGAAACAACACTGCTGATGGCTAATTTCAGATTCCCACATTCGGAAATGACTGAGAGTCTTTTTGTTGTTTAAGACACTCAGTTTGGAACACTTCATCATGGTAGTCCTAGGAACTAACATAATAATTTATAACTTTTTAGTTAATCTGTTTAAAGTATACAACTAGTTAAAAATGAAAATAGAAATTAATGATTTATGTGTGCACTTTAGTTTATTTACACATTTAAAAATAAAGTTTATAAAAGCTAATAATCAACAAGTGTTATTTGATAATGTCACACTAAATTTTGTTCACTTTGTCTATGAAAACCTTATTAGCTGAACATTTTCTGGGACACACTCTTAATGAGCCATGTCTTAACCCCCTAACTGAGCATTTCTTGAAGGGCTTGATGTCATCTCCTCTTTTATTTTAAGAAACTTTAATGAGCTAGATTTCACAAACATTCGGAAGTTTTTAACGAAACTTTTAGTATTCATATATGGTTTTTAGTTACCTTTTTTCTAGAAATAATACAGTCTTTTGACAGTATAAAATGAAGGGGTGAAGACCATATTTGCTTGTATAGAGAGAGGGTGTAATTAACCTTGGATGAGAAGACTGCAGCCTGTGAAAGAATTGGTGGCAAAGCAGAAACCTTGGTCCTCCCTTCACATTTGTGCTTACCGAGCAGGAATGTCCATTATGCCTTCCCTCCATTTCTCCCTTTTAAACTATAGGAATCCAAACAGGGTGTGTTGTCATCCATTGAGTGCCCTCCCCCCCTCCCGCTTCATATCTCAATTGCCAATAGAGAAGTCTAAATTGTATTGACCAAGGGTTTCTAGATGCTGACAAATTGACAGCACTAACATAAATAATATGATACCTTCTCCATTAGTTCTGTGATGGCTAGGGTCATCTGGGAAGAAAGACTCTTAATTGAGAAAAATGCCTCCAAAATTGTGCCTCTAGGCAAATCTATAGTGTGCATCCTCTTTATTTACTTATTTATTTGATTTTTTCATATTTTAGATTATAGTTTGTTTGTTCCAAACTGCCCCTTACCCTTCTCTCTCCTTTCCTCAAAATTTATGGCCTCTTTTAAAACTGGTTGTTACTATACGCATATAAGGATATATATATATATATATATATATATATATATATATATATATATGTGTGTGTGTGTGTGTGTGTGTGTGTGTGTGTGTGTGTGTGTGTGTGTGTGTGTGTGTGTGTTTCTAAATAACTATTTAGTGTAAATCTTTTCAGTGTCATCTTGGAACTGCAGAATTCTTACCAATGTGGCTGAATGTTAGCAGTTGTCTTCTAGGCAAATTTGCTTTCCTCCAAATAGTTTCAGATTCTTCATTATACTCTTGCAGTTACAGAAGAAGGGGATGCTAGAATGTAGGAATCATATTTCTTTTTCTTTTTCAAGTGTGATAAAAAATACTTAATATACATGTTACATTTTACATGTTACTATTTGCACCTATTTCTATCAAATATGGAACCACAATTCACATGTATAAAATATAGGTCACTTTCCATTTAAGAACTATTTTTCCTGGATAACTTCAGTAGGCTACAAGCTTGTAATCATGCTGCCCCAGTGCCATAACTGGGATTACAGGTGTGTATCATCATGCCCATTAGTCATGCCACTAATAATAGGGATTGACTCTGAGAAATCTATGGCTAGGTGATAGGGTTCTTTCAGCATCATAGTGTATACTTATATAAACCTATATGATATAATTAATTGTTCATCCAGATGATGGTGGACTATTCATTCTTTAGACTGCTTGGTATGCTGGTGAGATTTTCTGGCAAGAAACTTTTTCTACAAAATCCCTGCAGTTTATCTGGAGGTTCCTGGTATTCATCTACCATGACACCCACACTCAAATATTCGCTACTTACATGCTAACAAATAATTTATTCTAAAATCATTTAACTCACTTTTTTTTTTTACTGGTGAACAATGACTTTATTGGAGTAACTACAGGAATACAGGTGAGGGGTTACTTAAGAAACAGAATTACTAAATAAAAGCTGCATCACCAAGAGTCAATCCTAGAGCACATTGCGCAGGCTGTTGGCAGTTCAGCAGGCTTGATGTCGTGGTTATTCTAAACCTCTTCCAGGTAGTTTAACTCACTTTTATCTAACACTAAATACCACATCATAATCATGTGCAACTTTTTCTTTCAACAACACAAATAATCTCTGTGTCTCCTTCATCCCTTATCATCTTTGTCTAGTGTCTAAGACTTACCTTTACAAATTTTCTTTTACTAATATGTGCCTCTCTCAGACTTTATCACTGTTATTATCATCACCGAAACAAACACTTTAAAAACTCTACTGCTCTGTACTTGTATTTTCATATCCTAGCTGTAGTAGAATTGAACTTACGTTCCCAATCATCATCATTCATTTTCTAGTTTTGTATCATTAATCATCCTGTATGTTTTCAGGTCATTTACTTGATATGGTCATTTTTCTGATAATTTAAAAGAGTATATGCTATATTGATGTATCATAGGGATAAACAATGTGAAATCAAGTCAAACACTAGCAATAATGATATAATCAAAAGATGTAATATGAAACAGATATAGGAAATTACTGCCAGCATAAAGCAGTATTTTCATTTTATATAATAATGGGAGCAAATGCTAAAATATGTGATCTAAAAGTAAATACACAAATTAATAGCACCATCATATCTTACTCTTATAACCAAGAAATATAAACCATTGAAACATATGTAACTGCATAAGGTACAAGAAGTATTATACAACCCACATCACAGTATTTTACAAAAGAAACTCCAAAAAACCAAAGAGCTTGTTGTGTTTTGAGATTATGGCTACAATGCGACGTAAAATTTTACTTCTAGTATAAAACTGTAAGACTACCATTGTCTATGAAGTATGCAATTGGCTCTCTTGTAGAGTGTAACTGCATTTGAAATTTTAGTTTAGATAAAACTTTTAGAAAAAGAAGAAAAATAGAGTAGAGAATGCTTAGTTATTCTGATATTGACAACACAATTTTATTTTCAAATACTCATTTTTTATTGAATAAGTTAATGTGTGCTTATGAAAATTGTTTCTACTTCCTCTACAACTATGTAACAGTTTCTTGTGGTTCCATACCAAATCTATACAAGTTCATGACATAAAAGCTAAAAATATTATTTCCAGGCAAATTATGAGAAGACTGAAATCAATCTATTCCAACTATATTCAAGTTTTTGGATAGAACATTTATTTGCCTCTTTGGAATTTCTGGCTGTGAGAATGTCCCTGTCAAGAAAAATATGGGGAACATCATACTGACTTTGTAGACATGAACTAAAAAGAAAATTCCCTGAACAATTGTAGGTCAATGCTTAAAATTCCAAGAACTTTGTAGAAATCGAATGTTTTTTTTAAAGATAGTAAATACCAGATGGATATTGAAAATAGACAATCCAAAAACACTCATACTAAAATTTAAGAGTATAACTAAAACTATCCCTAGATAAATTTACACAGTACTGGTGGTCTTATTTTTGAGTCTTATACAGTAGTTCCAGAGAATAAAAGAAAACATGCATGCCTATTCATTTGATGAAAAAAATATCACTGTTATCTGTACCAACAAACACTTCAAAACATAAAATCTGTAGGTCTATATAATATAAAATATATAACATATACTTATGTATAAATATGCATTTAATTAATCGATACCTATAACATAATTCAACATAATAATAAATAATGATATAGTTGAAGGATAGATTGATAATTGCATAATATTAAAAACAGAAAGAAAAAGATAGTTTTAACATTCTTAGAAAATGTAATTAATAAAATCCGAAAACTCTAGCCAAAAGAAAAACGTAAAGAAGTAAAAAAAAAAAGCAAAAACAAAAAACAAATGTGGTCCTAATATGTGCACATAAATTTTCAAACCATACTAGCAATCTCAGTATGATGCTTTATATTTAATTTTTGTATGAGAGATGCTCACTCTCATAATACATAATAAAGACTGGGGATGTTTCAAAATGTTGTAGAAAACATTAAAAAATAATTATCAATAATGCAGGCTGCACGAAAAATAATTATATTCAGCTTTATAAAACTAAATAATGTAACACAAAGGTACAAATGAGGAAAATCCATACAATCCTATCAATATCTACAGAAATACCAATGAACAAACTGCAATATCAAGACATAAAATAAACGACTTGGAATTCTAAAAAACGGAATGGCCACTTCAACTTGACAAAGAACATCTACAAAAACTACCACTATCAGAACACTTACATAGATGAGAGTTGGTGTTTATCTGATAAGATCAGAAACAAAACAAGACACAAGTCATCAGTTATTTCATAAACTTTGTGAAACCCAAAGGCAAAATAATGAGTTAACTAACAAAGTGAAGACAACTTAATTCCATATGTGGAAAGAAGAAATAGCCCTGTGTCTCTTACACATGATAATATTTTCTGTACAGACAATCTGAAGCAACCTAAAACAATTAATATGCTAAAACTAATAAAATACTATATTAATGTTGTACAATAATATTCAATATTAACATAATACCTATAAAATATCCTTTTCACATGCTATATTAATGTATAAATGGAATTTACACTGGAAGACAAATGTCACACAATTTCAATTTTATGTGTAACCTAGAAATGATGAACATATAGGAACAGAGAGCAGAATTGTGGCTATTAGGCTTCAATGTGGGTGTTTTAACAATGGGGAAAAAAGGGTTTAAGGATATAAAACTGCAGTTGGACAAGTGGCATGGATTCTGTGAAGTCTTGAGGTCTACAAAGAGCATGATAAATATGGTTGATAACAATATGCTATATTTTAAAAGTTGTGAGATAATATACTTTAAGTGTTCTCAAAAAATGATGAATATGGGTGATATAACATGTTAATTGGTTTAATTTAGCCATGCCATTGTGAACATACTGTATTGTGTATCATAATTGTGCATGATTTTATTTATGAGCTAAATAAATGAATGAAAAAAAAGAATTTTTCATTATAAACTCTAAAATACAACAAAACTTAATGTAATGAAATAAATATAATTCAAAAGATTATGCATATGTTTAGATAGTGAATCAACTGAATTGAAAGAAATTAAAGAACTTAGTAATAAATTGAGGTTTTCTATGTTGCTGGTACAAATCTTCATATTTTGAACAATTCATGTCTTCATTTGATATATAGATATAATACATTCAAAACAATAATCAATCATAAAACATTTTATGCAAACTAAATTTAATTATCATCAAGCTAAGTTATCCAGTATAATGAACTCATTATCAAATAATAACAAAATCAAATCTATACTAGGCTGTTCCAATATGTATCATGATTAATTACACGTTATATTAATATAAATTTTTGTAAGTTCAAAAATGCAAGATAAATTAGCAATGGAACAGAGAAAATAACCAAAGAATTTATAAACAGAAGTGTAATTTAATAACTTTTGATATAAATTAAGACAATTTCATAAAATAATTTTATAGAGAAAACACTATTTCTAATATGTGACACTGAAATGAAAGGATATACCTATACAATATTACATCATATTAAGTTGAATTATGTTCTCTGTTTTAAAATGTTCATTAAAAACTAATTCAGTTGAAAAGGTTTAAAATGCAAAAATTAAACTTGAGTGCTTCTGTTTAATAATAAATAATAAAGTATATATCATTTTGCAATGAATTTACTGATGATACAATGTTAAAGATATGACTGTTTTAAAGAAGATTATTTTTATGAAGGTTAGAAACTTCTTTTCGGAAAAGTTAATGACCAAAGATTGAAATGAAGAACCACAAATAGGAAGAAAGTATTTAGAAAAGCATACCAAGTAAATGGTATTTATCAAAATATAGAAAAATTTCTTATATTTCAAAAATAATATCTAATAATCCATCTTTAAGAGTTAAATAATGGCATATGGAGAGATGGTTTAGCAGTTAATACCATTTGCTGCTCTGCCAGAGTATCTGGATTCAATTTCCAGCATCTATTTGGTTGCAGATGTAACTTCAGATCCCATAAGATCTGGATCTTCAGAGCCCAGGGTGTCTGAAGTCCACTTCTATCATCCACTGGCTTTAGACATATGTTGAACAGATATACTGCTGTCAAAACAATCATACATTTGTAACCAAAATAAGTACAAACTAAAAACTGTACAAAAAATAATAAGGAATTTAACAGACCTACTGATTTAAGAAAATGTATAAAATATTTTAAAAGCATATGGAAATATTTAGTTATATTTTATTTAAGGACTTACAATAATGTACAATAATGAAACACCAAGCTATTGTTATTAAAATAAGAAAAATTTAGTTGTTGATAATGCTAGATATAGCTGGGATGTAGAATAATGGTATCCTCATTAATTTTTAGTAGGTATGAAAGAGGGTGCAGAAACATTGAAATATTTGGCAGCTTTTTATGACTTCATGATATTACTGCTAAAATATGGCATCTACTCATTTGTTTCTTACTTGAAATATTTTAATAAATGTATAATACCTAATAAAGTATGTTTAAGTTGATTTTATGAATGAACTGAATATATATTAACAGTGATATTTCCAGTTGGAAAATAAAAAATACCAAATAGGACAGCAAAAGAAACAAAGTATATATATAGAACTGTTGCAAGAGCAAAACTATTTTTATTTTAATGCTGACTCAAATGAGATAGTTATGCTTCCATTTTAAATATTGCCATTCAAGAAATAAAACTAGTAAGTCAAAATTGTAACATATTTAAAGAAAGCCAAGATTCATTTACCTTTCACATTTTAAGTAAGTGTTCACTCACACATTTTCTAATTGCTTAAACATTTCCTTATTTCTGTGATTTCATTTTTTCTAAATCTATCTGTCGTTGCATTTGCTATGACATTTTTGTCACAATGTTGAGTTTCTGCCTGTGTAGCAGATGGCATCAGATACTATATCACCAGCTTCTAATATTTAATTCAGTGCAAATTCAGAGAAGAGGGTATAAGAAGATGTATTTAGCGTTTGTTTAAATGTAGTTGACTATTACTTATTTTATCCTTCATTGAAATGTGTGCTTTTGTGAAGTCACAAACTAATTTATTTTATGAAAAAATTGTATTAACTGTGTAAACTTATTTAACTTAAATCAAAACCCATTTTCCAATCACAGCTAATTTTTAGGATATGATGGATCTGGCGGAAAATGCAATAACAAGATATTATAACTGATCTTCATCAGAAAACAAAGCAACTATGGGGGTGTAAATGAAAATTTCTCACTTAGGCTCATGTGTTTTAATACTTAAATCCAAGCTAGTGGAACGGTTTGGGAAGAATTAATATGTGTGGGCTTGCTGGAGGAGTATGTCACTCGGGCTAGGCTTTGAGGTTTCAAAACATCTGTGCCATTTTCACTGTTGATGTCTTTTTCTCTGCCTTATATTTGTAGATCAAGATGTGAGTTCTTTGCTGCACCTGCCATCCAGTCTTGAGTCTGCAATCATGGATTCTAATCTGATGAAAAAATACTACAAAAATTAAACATGTTATTTTATATTTTGCCTTGTTCTCAGGGTCTTAACAAAGGAACTAAAGAAAAGGAACTGAGACACCAGATACCTCAGTAACTAACAATGTCATTATCTAATACTAAAGATTAACAGAAGAAAGAATGTTATCTGAACAGTTGAAAGACAGCTTATAAGATGACATAAAATCTTTGCTAGCTATTATTGAGATGAGAAACTAATATACAGTATGTACAGATAACTGTACAAATTAAACTCATGCAAATGAGAGAGAGATAGAAAGACAGAGACAGAGACACAGAAACCCTACCAGTGCATCAATGCGCTAAAAATAGGACATGTGTTAGAAAAAAGATAAAGATGCAAAAATTTTCAAAACATACTTTTAAAAATGATTAATAACAAAAGAGAATGCAAATTTAAAGAACTTTGAGTGTCCTTTTATTGCTTGCCTACAAATTTTATGTTATTTTTCCTTAAAAGTGAATAAAATATCAGCCATGTGATATCAAATTTTGAATGATAATTAAAATATGGAAATTATATGCAATAATTATTATTCATTTTAGTACATTTCATTTTTTAAAACAATTTTTAACTTTAAATGTATTTTGATCATATTCTTCTCTCTCCCATGTTCTTCCATAACCTATCCACTTCCCTACCCACCCAACTTTAAGTTCTGAATTTCTTTCCCCCAAACTAAATAAAACCCATTACAACATCCCACAAAATCATAGAAATTAAAATAAATCACAATAAAAAACTGTAACAAACTTTAAAACTGTGGCGTTCATTATATGCTAGTCAACTAATCCTGAATACGAGGACTTCTTTGAAGTTGTGATCTATCCTGTGTCACTCAATTGAAGAAAACTGACATTTCCTCTTCTAACATTCATAAACGGCAGCTCAGTAGTTAACCATTACCCTAATGGGTAAGTTTTCATTCATTAAAAATAGCAATATGAAATATAAAATAAGCCGGGCGTTAGTGGCACACGGCTTTAATCCCAGCACTCTGGAGGCAGAGGCAGGTGCATCTCTGTGAGCTCAAGGTCAGCCTGGTCTCCAGAGTGAGTGCCAGGATAGGCTCCAAAGCAACACAGGGAAAGCCTGTCTCGAAAAAAAAACATATATATATATGTGTGTGTGTGTGTGTGTGTGTGTGTGTGTGTGTGTGTGTATGCAAAACTCACATCAAATTTGACAAACCACACTGTAAAAGAGAGACCAAAAGAAGGCGCAGGAGTCAGAGATTCACTCATTCACAAACTCAGGAACCCTATAAAAATACTAAACTATCAGTCGTGATATAACCATAGAGGACCTGCTGCAGACCCACGAGGCTCCGTGAATGCTGCTTCATTGTCAATGAGTTAGTATGAGCTTTTCTCACATTGATTTAGTAAGCATTTTTTCCTTGGTGTCCTCCATCCTGTACAGTCTTTCTGCAATCTCTTCCCTGGGATTTCCTGAGCTCTGAGATGTTGTGTCTGTGTGTGTTCGGTGCACACACATGCTGAAGCCAACGTTAGGTGGCTCCAAATGCCTTTAACTCCAGCCATAGTTGCCTTTGGAAGCCAGAAAAGCATGGATGTTTACCTAAGGCTGGAGTTAAAGGCATTTGGAGCCATCTAATGTCGGGTTTAGAATTTGAGTTCTGGTCCACTGAAAAAGCAAGATGTATACATTCTTAGCCTAATCACAGCGCTACCTCTCCAGCTCTGCATTATATCATTTTATGAGGGAATAAAATGAGCTTCATGCACATTCATTTACATAACCTACTCTCCCTTATCTCATTCCTCTTCCTTCTCATTAATAAGTCTCCCTGTTCTTCCCCTGAAATATTCACTGCTATTTTCATGTTGTCAAAGCATATATAATTTCATATATATAAAGCCTGACCCATAAATAAAAGAAAACTTATATTTGTCTCTCTATGTCTACCTTAAGTCACATTGTACTGAAAAGCCACACTGATCTTCATATAGACTGCAAAAATAAACATTCCAGTCATCAGTCCATAAAGGTTCTGTTTTGTTTGCATCCCTACTATTTGATATCATTTGTTGTCTTGAGGACTGATATTCTGAATGGGGTGAAATGTAAATTTAAAAACTACTAGTGAAAGGGCATACTTGTTTTCAGCTTTATGACTAGGGTCTCTATGATCTCACTAGGTTAGGTCAACTGTTTCTGCCTGTTTCTGCAGCATGGCCTTGGCTTCTTTGTTCATCTCTCCTCCCTCTCCACAAATGGATTCCAGGGGTACGGTTGAGTGCTCAGCTGTTGGTGCCTGTTTCTGATTCGAAAAGCTACTGTATGAAGACACTAGGAATGGTAACGAAGGTAGACACCAATCTCATTATAGGGGAAGGGCATCAATGACATTTTCTCCACCACTGCTTGGATTCTTAGTTGGGGTCATCCCTGTGGATACCCTAACGTTTCCCCTGTTCCAGACCTCTCTCCATACCTGTATTGTCTCCCTTTATCAAGGCATCTCGTTTCTTGCCCTCCTCTATTCCTCCCTTCTCTCAGTCCTCTTGTTCTCCTCCCCCTTCCCTTTGTCCCATTCCCACCACCTTACTCTCTGCCCATGCCCTGTGATTCCACTTTGTTCAGGGGTTGTCATCCCCCTCACTTTCTTCAAGGTACTATGCAATCTTCTCTTGGAGTCCACCTTATTTCCTAGCTCCTCTGGCAATGTAGACAGGAGACTGGTAATCCTTTGGTCTATATGTAAAAATCAAAAATGAGTGAGTACATACATGTTTATCTTTATGTGACTGGGTTACCTCACTCATGATGGTTTCTTCTAGTTCCATCAATTTGCCTGTGAATTTCAAGATTCCATTGTTTTTTTTTTTCTGCTGAGTAGTACTCCATTGTGTAAATGTACCACATTTTCTCTATCAATTATTTAGTTGAGGGGCATCTAGGTTTCTTCCATGTTCTGGCTATTACAAATAATGCTGCTATGAACATCGTTGAACATGTGTCCTTATTGTATGAATGTGCATTCTTTGTTTATATGCCAAAGAGAGGAATTGCTGGATCTTTTGGTAGACTGATTCCCATTTTCCTGAAAAACAATCATTCTGATTTCCAAAATGGTTGTACAAGTTTGCACTCCCACCAACAATGGAGGAGTGTTCCTCTTTCTCCACATCCTCTCCAGCATAGACTGTCATTGGTGTTATTGATTTTATCCATTTGACAGGATTAAGATGGTAGCTCAGAGTGGTTTTGAACTGTATTTCCCTGATGGCTAAGGACGTTGAACACTTTTTCAAGTGTCTTTCAAGCATTTTAGATTCCTCTGTTGAGAATTCTCATAGTTCTGCACTCCACTTTTTAATTGCCTTGTTTGTTGTTTTGATGATTAGCTTCTTGAGTTCCTTGTATATTTTGATGATCATCCCTCTGACAGATATGGGATTGCTGAAGATCTTTTCCCTTTCTGTGGGCTTTCATTTTGTCTTGCTGACTGTATGGTTTGAGTTACAGAAATTTCTCAGCTTCAGGAGGTCCCATTTATTAATTGTTGATATCAATGTTTGTGCTACTGGTGTTATGTTCAGAAAGCAGTCTCCTGTACCAATTTGTTCACGGGTACCACCTACCTTCTCTTCTAGGAGGATCAGTGTAGCTGAATTTATGTTGCGGTCCTTGATCTATTGGGATTTAAGTTTTGTGCATGGTAATTAGATATGATCAATTTGCAATCTTACACATGTCTGAATCTAGTTATGACAAAACAATTTGTTGAAGATGCTTTCTTTTTTCCATTTATAACTTCATCTTTTTTGTCAAAAATCAGGTGTCCATAGGTGTGAGGGTTAATATAAAGTTTTTCAATTCAATTCCATTGGTCATCCTCTCTATTTTTGTGTCAGTACCATGCTGTTTTCAGGACTATGACTGTATAAAAAAGCTTGAAGTCAGGGAGGGTGATGCATCCCGAAGTTTCTTTATTGTACAGGGTTGTTTTGGCTATCCTAGTTTTGTTTTGTTTTGTTTTGTTTTTCCATATGAAGTTGAGTACTGTTCTTTCAAGGTCTGTGAAGAATAGTGTTGAGATTTTGATGGGAATTGCATTGAGTCTGTAGACTGCTTTTGGCAAGAGTGCCATTTTTACTAGGTTGTTCCTACCTCTCCAAGAGCATGGGAGATCTTTCCATTTTCTGGAATACTCTTTAATTTCTTTCTTTAAAGACACAGAGTTCTTAATATAAAGGTCTTTCTCATTTTTGGTTAGTGTTACCCCAAGATATTTTATGTTGTTAGTTGCTATTGTAAAGGGTGATGTCTCTCTGACTTCTTTCTCCATGTATTTATCATCTGTATATATAGTAGAGCTACTGATTTTTTTTTTAGTTTACCTTGTATCCTGCCACTTTGCTGAAGGCGTTTATCAGCTGTAGGAGTTCCCTGGTAGAGTTTTTGGGTCTCTTATGTAAACTATCATATCATCTGCAAATAGTGACAGTTTGACTTCTTCCTTTCCTATTTGTATCCTCTTGATCTCCTTTTGTTGTCTTATTGCTCTAGCTAGAACTTCAAGTACAATATTGAAAAAATATGGAGAGAGTGGACTGTAGGGAGACACCATAACTATGCCTCCTAATGAGTGACTACAGGTGTGCCCAACCACGCCTGTCAGGGTGTGATCAAGGTGATGTCAGGGTGACATGCTGTATACTGCTTTTATCATATTTAGGTATGTTCCTGTTATTCCTGATCTCTTCAAGACTTTTATCATGAAGGATGTTGTATTTTGTCAATGGCTTTTTCAGCATGTAGTGAGATGATCATGTGTTTTTTCTTTTTCAGTTTGTTTATAAGGTGGATTACATTGATGGATTTTCATATGTTGAACCGTCCCTTAATTCATGGCATAAAGCCAACTTGACCATGGTGGATTATTTCTCTGATGTGTTTTTGGATTCGATTTGCCAGTATTTTGTTTTTTTTTTTTTGCATCCAAGTTCATGAGGGATATTGGTCTGCAATTCTCTTTTTTCATTGTTTCTTTGTGTTTCTTGGGTACCAAAGTAATTGTAGCCTCATAGAAAGAGCTTGGCAATGTCCCTTCTGCTGCTATTTTGTGGAACAATTTGAGGAGTACTGGTATTAGCTCTTCTTTGAATTTCTGGCTTGGGAGATTTTTGATGATTGCTTCTTTTTCATTAGGGTTTAAAAGTCTGTTTAAATCTATTATCTGTTCTTGATTTAATTTTGGTAAGTGATATCTATCCAGAAAATTGTCCATTTCCTTTAGATTTTCAAATGTTGTGGAGTACAGGTTTTCAAAGTATGACCTGATGATTCTCTGGATTTCCTCAGTGTCCGTTGTTATGTCGCCATTTTCATTTCTGAGATTTTTTAATTAGCATGCACTCTCTCTGCTTTTGGTTAGTTTAGAGAAAGATTTGTGTATCATGTTGACTTTCTCAAAGAACCAACTCTTTGTTTCATTGAGTCTTTGTAGTGTTTTCCTGGTTTCTACTTTATTGATTTAAGTACTCACTTTGATTATTTCCTGGAGTCTACTCCTCTAGGGAGAGTTTGCTGCTTCCTTATGATTTAGAGCTTTCAGTTGTGCTGTCAATTCTCTAGTGTGACTATTCTCCAGTTTCTTCATGTGGGCACTTAGTGCTATGAACTTTCCTCTTAGCACTGATTTCAAAGTGTCCCATAGGTTTGGGTATGTTGTGTCTTCATTCTCATTAAATTCTAGGAAGCCTAGGAAATTCTTTTTTTATTTCTTCCTTGACCCAGGAATGGTGCAAATTGCATATTATTCAATTTCCATGAGTTTGTAGTGTTTCTGTAATTTGTGTTGTTGTTGAATTCCAATTTTAAAGCATGGTAGTCTGATAAGATACAGGTGGTTATTCCATTTTTTTTAACCTGTGTAGGTTTGCTTTGTTGCTCACTATGTGGTCAATTTTAGAGAAGATTCCATGTGGCGCTGAGATGAAGGTATATTCTTTTGTGTTCAGATGGAATGTTCTATAGATATCTGTTAAACTCAATTGGGTCATAATATCTTTTAGTTCTTTTGTTTCTTTGTTAAGTTTCTGTCTGGTGGTCCTATCTAGTGGTGAGAGTGGGTTGAAGTCTCCTACTATAATTGTTTGTGGATTTATGTGTGATTTGAGCTTTAGTAATGTTTCTTTTACGAATGTGGGTGCTTTTATATTTGGGGCATAGATGTTCAGCATTGAGACTTCATCTTGATGCACTTTTCCTATGATAAGTATGAAGTGCCCTTCTTTATCTCTTTTGATTGATTGAAGTGTGAAGCTTAATTTGTTAGATATTAGGATTGCTACACCGGCTTGTTTCTTGGGTCCATTTGATTGGAAAACATTTTCCCAACCCTGTACTCTGTAGTACTGTCTGTCTTTGAAGTTGAGATGTGATTCTTGTATGCAGCAGGATGGACTCTGTCATCTTATCCATTCTATGTTAGCCTGTATCTTTTTATTGGCAAGTTAAGACCACTGACATTGAAGGATATTAATGACCATTGATTGTTGATTCTTGTTTGTTTGGGATTTTTTGTTGTTTTGTGTTATTGTGTGTGGATTTCCCAACTTCATTTTTTGGGGTTTGGTAAAGTGGGATTATCTATTGCCTATGGTTTTTTGAGCTTAGTTATCTTTGTTGTGTTTGAGTTTTCCTTCCAGTTATTTCTGTAGGGCTGGATTTGAAGATATGTAGTGTATAAATCTGGTTTTGTCACAGAATAACTTGTTTTTTTCCATCTATAGTGATTGAAAGTTTTGCTGGATACAGTAGTCTGGGCTGGCATCCATGTTCACTTAGCATTTGTAGGATCTTCTGGCTTTCAAATTTTCCATAGAGAATTCGGGTGAAATTCGGATAGGTCTGCCTTTATATGTTAACTTGGCCTTTTTTCTTTTGCTGCTCTTAATATTTTTTTCTTTATTCTGAAATTTTGGTGTTTTGATTATTATGTGGCAAGGGGATTCTTTTGTGGTCCAATCTATTTGGTGTTCTGTAATCTTGTACTTTCATAGGCATAT
This sequence comes from Cricetulus griseus, assembly GCF_003668045.3. Lineage (NCBI taxonomy): Eukaryota > Metazoa > Chordata > Mammalia > Rodentia > Cricetidae > Cricetulus > Cricetulus griseus. The sequence continues at coordinate 45,953,151 of NW_023276806.1, read as the reverse complement.
ACTTCTTTATGTTGGGGAAATTTTCTTCTATGATTTTGTTGAAAATGTTTTCTGTACCTATGAGCTAAATTTCTTCACCTTCTTCTATACGTATTATTCTTAGGTTTGCTCTTTTCATGGTGTCCAATATTTCCTAGATATTTTGTGTTAGGGATTTGTTGCACTTGAGATTTTCTTTGGTCAATGACTGTATATCCTCTAGCAAGTCTTCAACACCTGAGATTCTCTCTTCCATCTCTTGTATTCTATTGGTTATGCTTACATCAGAGGTTCCTGATTGTTTACCCAGCTTTTCTAATTCCAGCATCCCCTCATTCTGTGTTTTCCTCATTGTTTCTAATTCTGTTTTCAAACCATGAACTGTTTGAATTGTTTTCTTCACTTGTTTTTTCTTCTTGGCTTTCTTTACCTTTTTTAAGAGATTTGCTTATTTCTTCAATTTTTTGTTTGTCTTTTCCTCTATTTCATGCAGTTTTTTTGCTTGGTTTTCCTTATATTTCTTTAAGGGATTTTCTTGTTTCCTCTTTTATGGTTTCTGTCATCTTCATAAGATAATTTTTAAAGTCCATTTCTTCTTCATCCTCTGCACTGGGCTTTTCAGATCTTGCTGGTATGGAGTCCCTTGATTTTTGTGGTGTCATATTGGTCTTCCTGTTGTTGAGTGTGTTCTTCTGTCATCTTCACATCCTTTCTTCCAGTGGTTGCAGATGGGGTTTCTCCCTCTCCCAGGCTCAAGCAGGAGGCAGAGCATGGAGGGGGTACAAGACCAAGGAGTATCCAGACTCAGTGTAGGCCTTCCATTCTGGGCAGGTCCACTCTTGTCCAGGGGGAGGCTCAGGAGGAAGTGAGCAGGGGTTAATGGTGGAGGTTGGGGGCAGAGCAGCACCCACACTCCCCTCAAGAAGCAGGCAGAAGGGCCAGTACCATTTTTGAATAGGCTGATTTTCTCTACTGTATAAATCACTTTTAATTCAGTTTGTTTATCTGTGTCATCTGACCTTTTAGGTTCATTTACATGTATTTTTACAGGTCAGTGCAAGTATGCTATACCACCCTTGGATGGGTACTCAAATGAAATTGAATAGAAATACCACAGCGACAGACACTGCACATCAATACTCATCTTTTGCTTTACTCAGTATGACCAAATTGTGAAACTAGCCTAGAAATCCATCAACACTCTGATGGATAGAGAATGTGATGTTTATACTTAATGAAAGTTGGTTCAAACATAAAAGAGAAAATTGTTATATGCTGGGAAATAATGGAATTTGAGATCAAGATTTTAAACCAAATAAACCAACCCAGAAAGATAAATATGTTTTGTCCATATGGACACAGAGTATCTATCTATGTATGCATGTAAATATGTATGTATGTATCTATCATCTATTTAAACTATAAAGTGTATATATATATATACATATATGTGTGTGTGTGTGAATAAAGTATAGATTTATATATATTCATTATATTATCATAATGGGAATGTACAGGGAGGGAAGGCAACAGTTTGTATTTTTCTCTAACATGCCATATACTAATTAAAACTATTCAAACAAGACAAGAAAAAGAATATTTGAGGGAAAGTTTAAGAAGGTATAGAAGGTATTGCAGATGGAAATATGAATAAGTGGCACATGTGTCTTTGAATTAAATATCATAATAAAACCTATTATTTTATGGTAATTAGAAACATTAAATAGAAAGATTGAGTCAGGGGAAATATAAAGAAAAGCAAGAAAAGAGATAACCTTAATAGAGGAAGCCATTATAAGTTCAGTGAGAAATCTGGCACTAGAGAAATGTCCAGAGATCCACAAAGATGACCCCAACTAAAAATCGAAGCAATAGTGGAGATGCTACCATAAATGACCTTCCTCTATAATGAGAATGATGACTACCTTCAATGCCACCCTAGAGCCTTCATCCAGTAGCTGATAGAAACAGAAGCAGAGATCCACAGCTAAGCACTGAGTCAAACTCCTGGAATCCAGTTGTAGAGAGGGAGGAGTTATAAACAAAAGTGTCAAGACCATGCTGGAGAATCCGACAGAAACAGCTGACCTGAGTAAGTGGGAGCTCATAGATCCCAGTCTGATATCTGGGGAACTAGCATAGGACTGAACCATGGCCCCTGAATGTGGCTGTCAGTTAGGAGGCCTGGGGAGTCTATTGAGCCTCTGGCAGTGGAAACAGTATTTATCCTTAGTGCACAAATGGACTTTGGGAGCCCATTCCCCGTTGGAGGGGTATTCACTCAGCCTAGATACACATGGGGACAGTGTAGGCCCTGCCTCAAATGACATGACTTCTGGGAACCCTCATGGAAGGCTCACCCTCCCTGGGAAGTGGATAGGGCATGGGATAAGGGAGTCCATGGGGGACAGAGGAATATGACAGGGAGAGAGAACTGAGATTGATATTTAAAATAAGATTGCTTCAATTTTAAATAAAAATTAATTAGAATAGAAATATTAAATAGAAAATCTTAGAAACAGATTCTTAGAGCTTTTTATTTTTGTGCTGACTCATTTTCCTTTGTAGTGTATATCTATTTGACATTCCATAACATTTAACTTGTGCTTCCTAAGGCAATTATATCAGTTGTTCATGTAAAATATAAAGGAAAATGTTGAATTATAAGCATCCTCCATTGTCACCATGGATCTATCATGAAATTCTTTCTGTCTGTGGTACCCTGGAGCATGAGGTGACAGGTTCAGTCTGTCAGGGCTATCTGATATCCAGGGAGAAAGACAAGTTCTAAGAATGACAAAATGGGTGGTTTGAAATGTGATAAGTCACTTTATAATGTGTTTTCCTGACTGACTGTGAATAGTTCTTTTATGTCACTTTCTGACATAGCCAAAAGTACTGTTGTTGAAGACACTAATAATTCAGTTTAAAGTGAGATTTTTTTTTGAGGGAATAGTACAAACACTTTGTTCAGGTACACACAAAAATGCATTGATTGTCACATAGCTACCTGATAGAATATTTAAATTTTTTCAATTATAGCTCTGTATAATTATTAAGATGAATTTTAATAACTATGTTTTATTAATCTGTATTTATATTCATGAATGTGAAATGTAATTAAGTAAAATTTCTCAATAGAATAGTTGAATTATTTTCCTTTCCATCCTGATGTTGAATCTGCTGTCCTTTAACCAAGTACTGATTTATTGATATACACCCTAGATCAGGAGTTTTCAACCTTCATAATATTGTGACTTTAGTATAGTTCCTCGTAATTTGATGACTGCCAACCATGAAATTATTTTATTGCTATTTCATGATTGTAATTTTTGCTACTCTCATGAATCATAATAGAAATACCTATGTTTCAGATTGTATTACGTGACTCCTATGAAAGCATTGTTTGACCCACCCCAACGTGGTCATAATCCACAGGTTGAGAACTGTTGCCTTAGATGAGTAGTGTAATATATTTATTTTTTGTTTTCTTTTATACTTTTACTGAGAAACTCATACTCCTGTACTCTATTGATAACATTCCTAAAATTTTCAACCTGCCTAAAATCCCTCCTCCCCCAGGTTCATGAATTCTAATTTAATTATTATAAATACATGGAATATGCATATGTAAATAAACACATATATCTTGGAGTCCTTTTAGCATCAGTGTGTGTGTGTGTGTGTGTGTGTGTGTGTGTGTGTGTGTGTATTTAACCATTTGGGATTAGCTGTATGACATGGAATCTCTTCCTTGAATGAATTGAATTATCTCTTTCACACTATTCTTTGAATGTCTGTAACTCTTCAAGTAGGAGTGGGACTATATAGAATTTTCCTGTTCATACTGGCATGACAATTGGTAATTTCATAATTTTGTTGCTATTCCAGCAACTATGTTGTTGGGATTTCATGGATTCATATTCCATGCCACACTTGGGGACAGGATACACACACACACAAACACACATACACACACACACAAAAAAAAAAAAAAAACAATAAGCACCATGAGACAGTGGCTTTTACAATATTTACCCCTTAATGTAGGGGTTTCATTTAACATGGATTAGTAGGTGTTGGTTCAGTCCTTTACTATGACCATTTGTGGAACTTTGATGGTCTCTGGTGGTTGCAAAATGAAGCATTTTTGGAGACAGTGAATTATTCTCAGCTAAGATAAATAACTTAGAATGCAGCTAAAAGTAACATTACTTCAGAAGAATAGCAGAATAAAGTTTTCTTATTAGATGTATGACATTTCCAGCAATGGGGGCTTGGCTAGATTTAAGATACCATGTGAATTTCTTCCTGTTGAGCACAACCTATGTCCAATAAAACAATAGAAGATTACCTTCAATCAGACAGGCCCACTTTTGTATCATTGGAGCATCTTATTGGTCTAGGCACTGTTGTGATTTAAAAGCTATCCCGTGGGATAAATATTTATAATTTGAATGAAGTTATGTCACTTGGGGTGATAATGAACTCCCCAAAATTGATAGACTAACAAAAGTTCCATTACCTGTTATGGTGTGCTAATTTGCTTGTTATTGCTATGATAACTTTTCAATAAAATATATTGAGGAGAAAATATTTTGTTCTACATGTCTCAATTCCAATACATCATAGAGGGAGGTCACTTAGAACAGAAGGAACCTGTAAATAGAGACCATGGATGAAAACTATTTATAGTCTTCCTCACCATGGCCTGCTCAACTTGTTTCTGTTACACAACACAGAACCACATTCCCAGAAGTAGTGCTACCCACAATGGCTTGGACCATCACACTTGATAAGCAATCAAATAATTTCCACAGACTTTTCAATCTTAGAGAGGTGTTTATTTCAGTTAGGGTTCCCTTTTCCAGGATGACCCTATTTGTGTCAAGTTGATATAGCAACTAGTCAGCACACACAGGAACATCTTTTAAGTTCTTGGATAGTGAAAACAAAGAAGCAACCAAAATAATTTATGCTATTACCAACCTTTGATTGTTCTCTATACTTTGAAGGTATACCCCATTGTTAACCACATTACATGCTTTCTAAATGAGAAGACAAAAAATGATGAGAATCAATAAAATAGTGAACAATTCAGTGCTGGAGTAATCATTAAGTCATAATACCAACTAAAACGGAAATACTGCAAAAGATTAAAATAAGATGCAGGGATAATTGTTAGGCAGAAAGATTAAGAAGATTCATAGTCACACACTTGTATCTTAGAGAAAAGTTAGAGGACCAAACTCTTGACTTCCACAGAAGAGCACAAAAGGAAATGAGAGGCTTCACAGTTACACACAGAGAGAGCACACCAAATAAGCCATGAAAAAAATTTATTGGTACTGACATCAGTGTGGAATAATACTTCAGATTAAAATGGAAGGTAATATGGTCATGCTTTGAACGCATTAATTCTAAGTGATGTTTGAGAAATAGAATCTAAGGGTACCAGGCAAGAAAACAGAAAGATTTTAGCTATTAGTATATATCTAGCAACAGACTGTGGGATGGAATAGGGTTCTAAAGGTAAACATACATCAGATAAATAAAGGATACAGTTTGAAAAAATTCACAAAAAATTCAAGTTTGATGTATCCTGAGAAAAAAAGAAACCAAAACAAAAGGAAGCCATAATAAAGCTTAATGGTTGACATGACCACAAAATTCAAAAATTTAAAGGAAATGGACAACTTTCTGGATAGATATCACTTGCCAAAATTAAATCAAAAAGAGATAAGCAATTTAAACAGACATATAACCCCTAGTGAAATAGAAACAGTCATCAAATTCTCCCAACCAAAAATAGCCCATGGCCAAATGGTTTCAGTGAAAAATTTTACCAGAAATTCAAAGAAGAGCTAATACCAATACTCTTCAAAGTTTTTCAAACAATATAAACAGCAGGATCATTGCCAAACTATTTTATGAGGTTACAATCACCTTGGTACACAAGCCATACAAAGACACCATAAAAAAGAAAAAGGCAGACAAATCTCCCTCATGAACATTGATGCAAAAATACTCAATAAAATACTGGAAAATTGAATCCAAGAATACATCAGAGAAATCATTCATCATGATCAAGTAGGCTTCATCCCAGGGATGCAGGGATGGCTGAGCCTGTGGAAATCTTTCAATGTAATCCATCCTGTAAACAAACTGAAAAGGAAACAAAACTACATGATCATCTCAGGAGATGCTGAAAAAGCTTTTGACAAAATCCAACACCCATTCATGATAAACGTCTTGGAGAGATGAGGGATAATAGCAACATACCTAAAAATAATAAAATCACCTTACAATAAACCAACAGCCAACATCAAAGTACATCAAGAGAAACTTAACATGATTCCTCTAAATTCTGGAAGAACAAAAGGCTGTCCACTATCTCCATATCTCTTCAATACTGTATTATAGTTTAGATAGAGCAAAGAAAACAGAGATCTATGGGATACAAATTTGAAAGAAAGAAGTCAAACATTCACTATATTTAGATGATATGATACTTTACATAAGTGACCCAAAAAAACCTACCAGGGAACTGCTACAACTTATAAACACCTTCATCAAAGTGGCAGGAGACAAGATTAACTCAAAAAAAAAATATCAGTAGCCCTACTATATACTGACAATAAACGAACTGAGAAGGAAATCAGAGAAATATCACACTTTACAACAGCCACAAACAACATAAAATAGCATGGGGTAATGCTAACCAACAAAGGGAAAAACCCATATAGCTAGAACTTTGAGACTTTAAAGAAAGAAATTTAAGAAGATACCGGAAAATGGAAAGATCTCTTATGCTCTTGGATAGGTAGGATCAACATAGTAAAAATGGAAATATTACCTAAAGCAATCTAGAGAGTCAATGCAATCTCCATCAAAATCCCAACACAATTCTTCACAGACCTTGAAAAAACAACACTCAACTTTATATGTAAAAACAAAAAAAACCCAGGATAGCCAAAACAACGCTGTATAATAAAGAAACTTCTGGAGGCATCACTATCCCTGACTTCAAGCTCTATTGTTGAGCCATAGTCCTGAAAACAGCTTGGTATTGGCACAGAAGCAGAGAGGTAGATCAACAGAATTGAATTGAAAAACCTGCTATTGACCCACACACCTATGTATGCCTAATTTTTGACAGAGAAGCTAAAGTTATATAATGGAAAAAAGAAAGCATCTTCAACAAATGGTGCTGACATAGCTGGATTCTGGCTTGTAGAAGATTGCAGATATATCCATATCTATTGTCATGCACAAAACTTAAGTCCAAAAGAATCAAACATCTAAACAAAAATACAGGCACACTGAACCTCTTAGAAGAGAAAGTGGGAAGTACACTTGAATGAATTGGTACAGGAGACTACAGTAGCACAGACACTGAGATTGAAAATTTATAAATGGAACCTTCCTAAACTGACAAGATTGTGTACGGCAAAGAACACAGTCAACAAGAACAAATGGCAGCCTACACAATGGGAAATGATATTCACCAACCCCATATTTGATAGAGGGCTGATTTCCAAAATGTATAAAGAACTCAAGAAGCTAGTCACCAAAACACATAATAATCCAAGGATACAGAACTAGAGAATTCTCAATAAATGGATATAAAATGGCTGAAAGACACTTAAGAAAGTATGCAACATCCTTAGCCATCAGGTAAATGCAAATCAAATCAATTCTGTGATACCATTACTCTTGTTAGAATAGCTAAAATCAAAAAACACCAACCACAGTTTATGCTGGAAAGGATGTAGAGAAAGAGGATCACTCCACTGCTGATGGGAGTTCAAATTCGTACAGTCACTTTGGACACCAATATGGCAGGTTCTCAGAAAAATCAGTCTACCAAAAGATCCAGCAATTCCACTCTTAGGCATATAACCAAAAGATACACATTCACACAACAAGGACATCTGTTCAATGATGTTCATAGCAGCAGTATGTGTAATAGCCAGAACCTGGAAGCAATCTAAATGTCCCAAAACTGAAGAATGGATGATGAAAATTTGGTACATTTACACAATGGAATACTACTCAGCAGAAAAAAATGGTGTCTTGAAATTCACCAGTAAATGGATGGAACTAGAAGAAACCATCCTGAGTGAGGTAACGTAGTCACAAAAAGATCAACATGGTATGTGCTTACTCATGAATTTTAGGCATAGAGCAAAGTATTACCACCTTACAATTCACACTGCCAGAGATGCTAGGAAACAAAGAGGACCCTAAGAGGGACATACATGGTCCCCCAGAGAAGAGGAAAGGGACAAGATCCCCTGAGAAAATTGGAAGCATGGGGATGAGAGGAAGGTAGGATAAAGAGAAGCTGAGAATAGGAGGGGAGAGAAGGACATGTGGGAGCAGGAAGATTGAGTCAGTGGAAGAATCAGGACAGTAAGAAAAGAGGAACCATAATAGAGGGAGCCATTATAGGTTTAAAGAAAAAGTTGGTACTAGGGAAATGCCCAGAGATATACAAGGATGACCCCAGCTAACAATCAAAGCAATAGTGGAGAAGCTACCTTCAAAACAAAAAACAAGCAAACAAAAACAGCTACAGTTCTTTTCTCATTGAAACTGGTGCTTATCCTGCCTTAACTGAGCATGATTACTTTGCAAAGACCCCTCTAGGAACATTTTTTAAAAACCAAGACTGGATTTCAGATTCTTCTATATATAGGCTGATCTAAGGATATTTTATTATTGCAAATATAATTTTCTCTCAATTTAGTAGTACATATTTAAAATCAGATAGCACTCTATGTAATTTGTCTTGGTATTAAAAACAAATTTAGTAAGGTTTTTAAAGTTGAATTGCCAAACTTTCTTCTCATGTGAAACCGAGATTCTGATATTATTCACATCCTAGGGGCAGATGAAGGAATTTTAAGAAAAAATATGATCTTTTATCATTAACTTGCTCTAAATCAAGGTTAAAAATAAAACATTGAACAGTCCTTTCTGTAATTCATGTTTCAACACTTTGTCCAAATTGAAAGACTAAGTTTCAGAGCACTTCCATAATAAACTGGATTCCATTCCCATTGAGTGCTTCACTTGAATACATGAATGCATCATTTCATGGAGTTATTATGCTGAATATATTGCTTGTCGCCAATTATGAATGTTTGTCTCTCTTAAAAGCTCAGAATAAAATCCAACTATGAAATATGTATAGTAGACTTTGAAAGTATAAGTGATAATGGAGGAATGGCAGGAAATGAAGACCGAAAAGTCGAGAAGTGGAGCTGGTTGGATTTGCTCTTGATATCTCTGTTCTGTTAATGTAATTCATAACATACTTTAACAAATAACTGAGATATTATTGGTTGGATGAAACTAATACTCTACCACTTATACCTATAATACACTAAAAACTAGTTTACTATTGCAAAGACGGTGTCTGTAAGATATATATATATATATATATATATATATAATATATATATGTTTTATAAAATGTCATTATCTCTCATCACAGTGCAACTACACACAGTCAAATTTATGTGAAGAAAAGACAAATGTTTGTATTCTGTGCATCACACATATATGTATATAATCAGGTAAATAGATAATTATATATACATATAATATATTACATAATTTTAAAGACTTCTAGTCCCTAGACTCCATATGAAGTAAAAGAGTGAGAATAATTCATTCATTTTACTGATAGGAGCAGATATTTTCCAAACACAAACCCTCAACAACTACATGGAGCTTTTAAGTTTTAAATTTTCATATTTCTCCTGAAATATTCCACCTTTGATATTGAAAGCCTCTCTTTCCCCCTTTCCCTTTCCTTCTCTCAATATCTTCTACTTAGGAATAATTTCAGCATTATCAATGTATCTCATATTTCATATAACAATGTCTTATTGCAGGGTTTTATAATAACTTACTCATTGATTTCTTTTCTAGATCTCTGAATATATAAAATTCTCACTTATGTACTGAGAATTTTGGCTTCTCCTTCTACCAAAATCATCATGCTTAGCTGAAGCATTAATGAAATATCTCAATAATGTAGAAGGCACACAAATAGAGTTGGCTACTAAATGAATGTATAAAATGAAGTAAAATAAATTTATTTGTAAAACTCTTTTATTATTGAGACAGCTCTATTCTCTTGTGGTTATCAAATATAAACCATTCTTAAAATGTACATTATTGTATCAACTTGCTTTCCCACCATTAAAGATGTTAAGTCTATGGTCAGTTTCCTTATCCCCTTCAAGTTCCTTTGAAAAATGTATTCCAGTCAAGTTGAGCACATACTGTTGTAATTACCCATACATGTTGCACACCTTTCAAATAAAGTCTCAGCCATATATAATTTTAGGAAAGAAAAACCATATTTTATATCAGTAAATGGAAATGGAAAATTCTTACCAGATTCACTGTGTAACTGTAAGCTTGCCCGGGGAAGAAATGTTGCTAACTTTGTTACAGAAAATCTGTTGTGACTGTGAGATCACTACACTTTTATGTGACACAAACTCTTTGGTAACTGTGAAATCATCTCACTTTTATAGAGTAGGGACTGAATAAATGGATATAGAAAATATACAAGATACAGTTTTAAAACTCATAATTTCTTGAAACCATTCTCTTGATTTTGAACCTTTTGTAAGACTTATAATGTTCATCATTCAGAAATTCTAGCAGCAATAACTTTGTATATAGTGAATGTTAAGTAGCTGCTATTTTTACATCCTGCTCCTGAAAATATTTCATAAAATTATTAATTTATTAATATTTATATCTAGAAACCTAGGAAATGCTATGGTCTGAATGCAGTGTCATCTCAACATTTACATTTTAGATCTGTGGTTTTCAACTTTCCTAATGAAACTTTGTGAAGCTAATTTACTCACAAGGATGGACCTAAAGGTTGAATTAGTGCGTGTATAAGGGAATCTCCTTTTAAGTAAGGTTAAAGATAAGAATAGCAGCATGTGGAGACAGAAGCACATATCATCTTGTCAGTGATTCATCCTTAGATATTTTGCTATTATTGTCACTTCAAGAATTATAAGGTCAAATGCTCAGGTAGTATGAACTTGCAAAAGAAAGAGACCACAGACAAGAAAGCAATTAGGATTGTCTTTGATTTTTTGTTATTTTGATAATTGAATTAATTTTAATGCATAAAACAAAAATGTACATATTACTGGGCAACAAATGATGTTTCAGTGCATGCACAATATGTGTAAATATTTCAATAAGGTTAAACAAATATATCTTAATTCATATTTATTAGTAATTATGGTATAAACTTTTACAAAACTATCTAATCGTTCAGTATTTTAGGACACTATTATAGATTTTAGTGATTACAACTTCATGAGTTAATGAACCTACTCACTATATATATATACATATATATTTATATGTATATATATATAAAATTCCATTCTTTATCGTTTTTTTTCATCCTAAATGCACATGACCAAAATTTCTCATAAGAAATAGCAATTGTGATTGATACTGTCCTAAGGCAATGTGCTTAACTATCAAGCATATATGTGAGTAAAAGCATTACGTCACTCAGTCATAGGGAAATGTGCTTTTTTCTTTACCCCACCCTTATATTCCAATATGGAAAATACCCAAAACATTTCCTTCAGTTGGAATAAAATATAGAAAAAGAGAAAAAATATTTATATAATTATATGACATGAGGTTCCTCAGCAATCAAAATCACTTGCTGTTCTAATAGAACAGCAGTCCAAGAACCCACACCACTGTTAAAAACCATATTTGAATCCAGTTCCTGGAGAAGCAATGGCTTCTTCTAATCTCCTTGGACATCATGCACACACATGTGGTATATATCCAAACAACCAGCCAAAACAATACGGTGCATAAAATTAATCTTTCTATGCCTCTGTCTATCTTTTTCTGTCTCTGTCTCTCCTCACATTTCTCTGTCCTAGGACTAAATATGAAATCTAAAACTGATCCTATAGGAACAATTATTACCACACAAAACAATATTAAATTCTCAAGCATTCTTAAAATGGAATTTTCATATGTTTGTGGATTTTAAATATGTCTTATATTAATCCAAGGGATAGATGTTAAAAATCAATATATTCACTTGAGGGAGTGTACCAAAGCAAATTAGAGTGAATGGTATGCAATATATAATCAAGCTTTGGTTTCCTTAGCATAAACATAAAGACATAGTGTCATCAGATTCCTGGATAACAATAAGAAGGGGGTTTCTAACAAAATCTGCAGTAATTATGGACTTCAGTTAAATATAATGTCATATAAGTCTATTAATTGGTATAAAATATATCACAAAGTTACAAAGCAATTACACACTAACATATTTGAACTCTATAGATTTTTCTGTGAAAGAAATTATCCTAAAACAAAAGCTAAATTTAGGTAATTCAAAATAATTTATAGTCAAATATACAAATTAGTCTAATTATTGATATTTGAAAGTGAATTTTCTTATTTTTTCCTACCAATTAGCATTCTATCTCATTCAAATAGCAGTAGATTTGAGCTTTATAAATCAAACTCAAGCATCAAACAAACTGACAATAAGAACATATAATCAAAATAATTGGCAGGAACAAAATATCACTCATATTCCTTAGCATAATATAAAGGAAACTAATTTGCTACTAGTTATTATATTAGTCCTCTAGTAGAAATGGAAGGATTAAAACTTTTTTACCATTCTCTAGGCTGACTCTTCATCTGATTGACAGTGTCTTTTGACTTACAGAAGCTTTTCAGTTTCATGAGGCCCCATTTATTAATTGTTGACCTTACTTCCTGAGGTAGCAGTATTGTGTTCAGAAATTCATCTGCTGTGCCAACATGTTCCAGGTTATTCCCCACTTTCTCTTCAATGAGGTTCTGTACATCTACTTTGATATTGAGTTTTGTGACTAACTTGGACTTGAGTTTTGTACAAGGTGATAAATATGGATACATTTTTGTTCTAATACCATCTGAAATCTCATTTAATCATCACCAAATGTTGATAATGCTTTCTTTTTTTAAAAAAGTTTTATTTACATTAGAAACAATCTTATATATCAATCCCAGTTCCCTCTCCCTCCCATCCTCTCATACCTCACACCAACCCCCCCATACACTCCCTAGGGAGTTTGAGGCCTTCTAGGAAGGATCATCAAAATCTGTCAATTCATTTGTGGCAGGGCCTAGGCCTTCATCCTTGTATCTAGGCTAAGAAAGTATCCATCCATGGGAAATAGGCTCCCAAAGGCAGTTCCTGCACTAGGGACACGTATTGGTTCCACTTCTAGAGGCCCCACAGACTGCCCACTGCTCCTGGCTGACACCCATATTCATGGGTCCTGATTTGGTCCTACATTGGTTCCCCAGCTGTCTGACTGGGGTTCATGAGCTCCCACATGCTCAGGACACCTGTTTCTGTGGGTTTTTCCTTCATGGTCTTGATCCCTTAGTTCATCACTCCTCCCTCTCTACAACTGGATTCCAGGAGTTTGGTTCAGTGCTTAGCTGTGCATCTCTGTTTCTGCTTCTATCAGCTACTAGATGAAGGCACTAGGGTGGCATTGAAGGTAGTCATCATTCTCATTATAGGGAAAGGGCATTTAGGGTAGCCTCTCCACTATTGCTTAGATTCCCAGTTTGGGCCATCCATGTGGATCTCTATACAATTACTTAGTTCCAGATTTCTCTTTATTTTTGTGTCTTGTTTTTGATCTCCCATGTCCTCTCTCCACTCAATTTTCTTGATCCCTTATGTTCTTTCCCCCCTCCCCTTCTCTCCTCCTCTTTCTCCTAATTCCCTCCCCCCTCCCTCATGCTACCAATTTGTTCAGGGGTATTTTCCCATTCTGTTTCACTGGGGGACAGTCTATGTCTCTCTTAGGGTACACCTTGTTTCCTAGCTTCTCTGGAGTTATGGATAGTAGGATGGTAATCATTTTTCTCATGTCTAACATCCATATAAGATTGAGTACATACCATGTATGTCTTTCTGTGACTGGGTTACCTAACTTAGGATGGTTTATTCTAGTTCCATCCATTTGCCTGCAAATTTCAAGATTCCTTTTTTTTTCCCCTGAGTAGTACTCCATTTTGTAAATGTACCACATTTTCTGTATCCATTCTTTGTTTGAGGAGGATCTAGTTTGCTTCCAGGATGTGGCTATTACAAATAATGATGCTATGAACATAGTTGAACAGATGTCCTTATTGTGTGAATGTGTATCTTTTGGTTATATGTCTAAGAATGGAATTTCTGGATCTTGTGATATATGGGTTCCCATTTTCTGGAGAAACAACCAGCAACAGAGGAGTGTTCCCCTTTCTCCACATCCTCTCCTATATATGCTGTCATTTGGTGTTTTTGATTTTAGTCATTCTGACTTGTGTAAGATAATATCTCAGAGTTGTTTTGATTTGCATTTCCCTGGTGGCTAAGAATCATGCCTGGATTTATGTTGAGGTCTTTCATCCTTTTGGACTTAAGTTTTGTGCATGGCGATAGATATGGAACTATCTGCAATCTTCTACATGTCTGCATCCAGATATGTCAGCACCATTTGTTGTAAATGCTTTCTTTTTTCCATGGTATGTTTTTTGCTTCTTTGTGAAAATCAGGTGTTTGTAGGTGTGTGGGACCACATCAGGGTTTTAAATTCGATTCCATTGATATACCTGTCTATTTTTCTGCCAATACCAAGCTGATTTCAGAATTGTAGCTCTATAATAGAGCTTGAAATCAGGGATGCCTCCTGTAGTTCTTTTATTTTATAGGGTTGTTTTGGCTAATGTGGGTTTTTTGTTTATACATATAAAGTTGAGTATTGTCCTTTCAAGGTCTGTGAAGAATTGTGCTGGGATTTTGATAAAGATTGCATTGAATCTGTCAATGGCTTTTGGTAGTATTGCCATTTTTACTATGTAGATCCTATCTATCCAAGAGCATGGGGAATCTTTCTATTTTCTGGTATCTTGTTTGATTTCTTTCTTTAAAAACTCAAAGTTCTTCTGATACAGGTCTTTCACTTCTTTAGTTAGCATTACTACAAGGTATTTTATGCTGTTTGTGGCTATTGTAAAGGGTGATGTTTCTCTGATTTCTTTCTCAGCTTTCTTTTCATCTCTGAATAGTAGGGTTACTGACTTTTTTGAGTTAATCTTGTCTCCTGCTATTTTGCTAAAGGTGTTTATCAGCTGTAAGATTTTCCTGGTAGAGTTATTCGGGTCACTTATATAAACTATTATATCACCTGAAAATAATGAAAGTTTTATTTCTTCCCATCCAATTTTCATCCCCTTGATCTCCCTTTCTTTTGTTGTCTTATTGCTCTAGAAATAAATTCAACTACAATATAGAAAAGAGAGTGGACAACTATTGTGTTGCTGTAAACTGCCTTTATCATGCTTAGTTATGTCTCTTGTATCCCTAATCTCTCCAGGACATTTGCCATGAAGTGGTGTTGGATATTGTCAAAGGCCTTTTTTTTTGCATGTAATGAGATAATCACTTGTCTTTTGTCTTTCTATTTTCTTCTATATACATTACAAGTATTGATTTTCCTGTAATGAACTATCCTTGCTTTTTTGTGATGAAGCCGACTTGGTTGTGGTTGATGATCTTTTTGATATTTTCTTACATTCAGTTTATTTTGTGTGGTGTTTTCAATAAATATTCATACGATGAATTTGTCTGTAATTTCTGTCTTTAGTCTTTATATGCTTTGGATATGAGGGTAACTGTCACCTCATAAAATGAATTGTCAATATGTCTTCTCTTTCTCTTCTGTGGGACTATTTGAGGAATATTATAGTTAGTTGTTTATTGTAAGTCTGATAGAATTCCCTGCTAAAATCATCCGTTCTTGGTCTTGTTTTGTTTCCTGGCTTTTGTTTTTTTGTTTATGTGTTTGTTTTTGATTGGGAGACTTTCAATATCAGCTTATATTTCACTATTGTTGCAGGTTTATTTAAATTGTTTGTCTTATCTTGATTTAACCTTATTAAATTGTACATATTGAAAAAAATTATCCATTTCTTTTAGAATTTCCAATTTTGTGGAGTAGAAGTTTTGCCTTTGTTCATTGAGTGTTTTGTTCCTTAGTTTCTATTTTACTGCTGGATTTTCAGAGAATATTAATGGGGTATATTGAATGTCTCACTTGCCTGCTTTGCTGGTGTGTTCACAGGGAATATCTGCTGGTTTTGAAAGCTGGGATTCCATTTGGGAAGGGAAGTCAGGAGGGATGGTTAATGAAATCCACATAAGCAACAGGGAAGGGGGCTACAGGAGGTGATCTATTGCACTGCTGGAGATGAGACTGAGGAACTGGGTCCATGGGAACAGAATGGAGAACATCTGCATGCAGCTCAGTTTATTCTCTAGTATTTGTGACTTGTAGCTGAGAAGGGGTCATCTGCTTGAGTTTCGGACTGGGACATACATAGCAATGAGTGGGCAGAGGGAGGTTAGGAGTGGTGTTCTGTGGGATCCACAGGAGATGTGTGAAGGGGGAAAAGGAGGCTGCAGTTGGTGTTCTGTTGTCACACTGGAGAGGATACTGAAAGATTGTGTCTAGGTAAACAAAAATAATATTTTTAAAGACACATCCTGTATCTTATTGTGTGTGTGTGTGTGTGTGTGTGTGTGTGTGTGTGTGTGTATGCGTATAGGAGTGTGTGCATGATCTTATGCTTGCAGATATCATGGAAATCTGGAAGAGGACATCGGATTCCCATGTTCCTGCAGTTTTGAGGAGTTGTTATTAATCAATGTGGATACTGAGAAATAAACCCCATTGCTCTGCTGGAGTGACAGGTGCTCATAACCGGTGATCTTTATTTTCAGCCCTTTATTTATGTTTTAAATAATTATGTATTTCTAAATTAAGAAGAAAGGGAAATGTTTTCTTAGAAAATGCTCCAATGCAGCCTAGTGTTAGTGGTGCATGCCTTTAATCCCAGCACTTGGGAAGCAGAGGCAGGTGGATCTCTGTGAGTTCAAGGCCATCCTGGTCTACAGAGTGAGTTCCAGGACAACCTCCAAAGCAGTACAGAGAAACCCTGTCTCGAAAAAAAAAATAAAAAAGGGAAAGAAAAAAGAAAAAGAAAGCACTCCAATACTCCTTGTGTACAACCAGTAGAATCAAGAGTTCCATTTCTAATATGTATTTATTATGCAGGATTCATTTGAACTTAATTGACCTGTGATATCATTCTTAGATATATAAATAGAGATGCTCAAAAAGACATTTGACTTTAAATTAGAAAATAGGAAGAGAATAGAGGCAAATACTTAAATTTTCACACTGGTAGAATGTTGTTATAATAATAAATTGAAAACAAACATAATTACCTCTCTTTAAGTATGAATTTCAAAAATATGTCATTTTAGGGCAGCAATTATAGATCTACATTTCTAATTATAAGCAAATTACTTTAGTGAGTTTTCAATGCTATAACCTCTCACTAAACTGTTCTACTCATGCTATTTTTGCAAACATACCTTAAATCATATTATAAAGGCATGATATCACAAAAGTTCTAAGTACTCCAGCATAACTAGCAGTTAGAAAGCATGTGGTCTACTCACGCAAGGTTTGAAGTGTGGACCATCATCCAAGGTTGCACTTTAACTTCACATCTACAAATTTATGCACAAATGGGACCACATCTACAAATGTATGCAAAACACAAGCATATACACTATATAATTCAAACACACTGTGTCAAACCAACAGGAAATTTTGTTTAAATATGTCAGACTACCAAACCTTTTAAAAATTATTTTTCACAAGTTAATTATATTTTTAATTCTTGTTTTATTTTATTTTTATTTTTATTATCCACAAATAATTAATAAGCTTGTGCATTGCACATTTTGATTCACATAAATGGGACTTTTATTTATTAAATTACAATGAAAAAGTAAGCCTTTTTCTTTCTCATTAATTTTCCATGTGAGCTTTATCAAATATGTTGAGTACGTGTTCTTGGTTTGTGTAAGTAACTTAGAGGATTCTAGTATTTTTTAAGAGATTTATTTATTTTATATGTATCAGTGTTTTGTCTACAAGTATATATGGGTACCATGTATATGCCTGGTGCTCATGGAGGCCAGGATGGTGTTTGGTACCCTGAAACTGAAGTTACAAAGGATTGTGAGCCACCATGAGAGAGCAGGGAACTGGACCTAGATCCTCAAGATCAACCAGTGATGTTAACCTATGAGCCATCTGTCCATCCCTGAGGATTCTAAGCTTTAATACTGCCAACTCATAAATACCTGGAGCTTCAGTAGACAATTTCCTCCTGTTTATACTTGGGTTCAGTGACATATATTATTACAAGGCTTAATATTGTTAGAACATGAGCTCTGTCTAGATTAAAACACTATGCATAGCCACCAATTTTAATACACCAATTAAATATAAAATACTTAATAGTGAACAGCAGGGGAATAAAAGTAGATTTAATTTAAATCACAGTGTAACAAAAGGAACAAAGACGTCTAGGGAACCATAGGTCTGTCTTCAGGGGTTCTGATTTGAGATTTAGGTGCAAATAAGAGAAAGGATATTTGCAGAACTAAGCTGTCTTAGTTAGAGTATGGTTCTGTCTGTCAATAAGTCATCATAATCTAGGTTCCAATCTCTCCTACAAGGTATGAAATCTCTCTTCCTGATCTGTCTTTACTTGGCACAAGACTTTTACATTTGTCTTCTACCACATGAGATTCCTGGAAAATTCATTACCTAGGGACCACTGACACAATAATCCAATATTCAAAGGGAATACAAGTATTTCTCCTTAGAACAGGCTCACTCATCTCAGATTTCCTATAAAATGAAAGTAAATGTGAAATGCAAATTAAAAATATACTTCCTGATTAGAAATGTGGAAAAATATATAATTATTAAGAATAAACACAAATATGTAGAGGATAGGGAACTTGAAAATATATCCAGAATGTGTGTATGATATATAAAATTTATTGGAAATTGATTCAAGGTTTGCCCCACTTTCTTCTTTGAGACAAGTATCTTTCTTACATCTCCACCTCCCAGTCTTAACAGTAATATCTCTGTTAAGCAGAACTTTCCTAACTTTCATATATAATCACCTTATTTATTTGACTAAATGCTTTGTGCCCTGCCATACCCCAGTTTATATTTCTCATTTATTTTCAGCATTGATTTAAAGCCAGTTTAGCCAAAAGTCCACCTAATGTTCTATGTTTGTGATTAGTGATTTTCTATTCACTGATCACTACCCTGCTCCTTGGGTATTAATAGTAATTTTTCCATGTCATATTTAGAACTGAGCAAAGTTTCCTAATGAGGTCACTATTCCACAAATGGCATTCTGCCTGAATAAAATTCTGCAATTCATAATCCAACTGTGGCTATGTTTAAGAGATAAGCCATAAATACACAAATAACTTTAACAATAAAGGCAAAGAAAGACAATTAAAATGTCAAATAGGTAATATGAAAGCAAGTACTAGTTACTTGGACTAGGTCTAATTTATTTAGTTCCAGAAAGACAAATGCAATATTATAGTAGTTGAAAAAGGGGTTTAATACATGCATAATGCAGCATCAATATAAATGTGGAAATAAAAGTCAAATCATCTCTTCAGGTGAACTTTAAAAGGCTTATCTGGCTGGTGCCGTGGGTTTTGTGACAGACATAATCCTATTAGTGCTAATAAGAGTTAAAATGCATTGAGTGGACTGCTCTGAGTGCTTTCCAGGTCTTAAGTTTTATAATCTTTTACAATCATCTTACGTGGCAAGGGCTATTGTTATCCCCATTTAAAAGATCTGACTTTAGATATAGTATAAATAGAACTTAAATCCCTATATTCATAAACTAGATAGCTTTTGGAAGAGATTTGAAAGGATTGTGAACAGTGGCACTTATGAGTGGGATATAGTCTGACTAAATTACAGACACTTCTGTCAAATAATTTGCTGTAAAATATTTCCATTTTTGGTCTGGATTATTATAGGAAGGCCCTTTTACACATCAGTTATCACATTTTATCCCATCTCATTGTTGAATATTTATTTCATAGTAATCACTTCACTGTATCCCTAGAAGTGGTTAAATCATTTTTGTTACCCACAGGTTTATCTTCAAGAGTTCCCTTCATCTTAACAATAGTTTTTAGAATAGCCCACAAGAAAACTCAGAAGTGTTGCAATAATGGCTAATTGCCAGAAGAACCTCTTTCTTTCTTTCTTTCTTTCTTTCTTTCTTTCTTTCTTTCATTCTTTCTTTCTTTCTCTCTTTCTTTCTTTTTTTTTTGAGACAGGGTTTCTCTGTATTGATTTGGAGCCTGTCCTGGATTTTACCCTGTAGACCAGGCTGCCCTCCAACTCACAGAGATCCGCCTGCCTCTGCCTCCCAAGTGCTGGGATTAAAGGTGTGTGCCACCAATGCCCAGCTAAGAACCTGTTTCTTAAACATCACAAATCTTTCATAAATTGGGTCAACAAAGTCACTCACATATTCCTCTGAACCCTGATGGGGAATGTACTTCTTTGAATGTTTATCTTATTGATTGTTGAATAAAATACTGGTTGGCCAATGGCAAGCAAGGACTAGGAGTCAAAGAGGATTCTGGGAAATGTAGTAGAGAAGTGATGATCCAGGCAAGAAGTGACATAGCAAGGAGACTCATATTTAAACAAAGATGAAACAGGAAGGGCCTCTCTTTCACCTTCACCTCCTCCAGCAGCAGGATGTGATCCACCAGCAAGGAGGACTCCAATAAGGCGTCTGATAAGATAAGTCTTATATAATATATAGATGTATGATAATTGAGACTGAGCTAACAGATGAGAATCCTAGTCATTGGCCAAGCAGCTTTGAACCTAATACAAGTTTCTGTGTATTCATTTGGGCCCAACTCTGGTGGGCGGCTGGCATAAAGCTCACACGTGGTGGTGGGGCTCAGGTGGCATTTGGTGGAAAGATTTGTCATAACAGAACCCCAATAGTTTTAGAAAGGAAACATACACAAATGATAAAAAAACTAATATAAAAGGTTGCTCTGAATTGAGAGGTGATCGTTTTAAAGAATACCATTTGAACCCCATAAAGAAAACAATACACAAGACTCCTTCTCTACTCCCTCTGTTCACTCACTGGGTTTTTTCATTCAACATTTCCAAAAATTCAAAATTAAGAAACTCAGAATGAGAATGACATGGCCAAGGTAGAAAGTCGATCTAGAAGGGAAGATGGGAGGTTTCATGCATATAATACAAGTGATGTATCTTTTTTTGATTTCTCTGCTCTCATGTCATTCAAACCTAGCAAGTCACAAACTAAACCCCCCAAAGGGGATTAATGAATCAGTTACTCCAAAAGGGAAACTGTGTGCCATGTTTCACATGTTGTCTCCTTTACATTATCAATGTTGTATCTGTGAAGCATGTTGACTTTAGCATCCCAATATAAGAAGGAATAAATGTTCAACCTATCTACCTACTTTCTCCTCTACTGCTGTTATCTGGTAAATAGGTATTCTAGTGTTAATTATGAGTGCATATTTGAGGATTGGGGTAGTGCCTCTTTAAAGTGGCAATGACAGTCATTTTTCAAAGTTATGTATGATATTTAGTTCCATTTCTAGAAGAATGTACATGAACACAAGCACACTCAGAGTCACTGTGATCCACTTATTTTGATGACATTCAGCTAATAGGCTTTATTATACAAGTTCTGTACCCATCATCAAACCCATTTTCATCCTTTGTAGACATGATATAGGGAGAAGCATAGGCTGTAATTGCACATGATGTGGAAAATGCCCACCTGTCCATTAAAGTAATACCCTTTATCTCAACATTTTAACTCTTGTTGAGGGTTGTTTAAGTACACTAGGGAATGAATAAATTAATTTGCTGTTATGATATATGTTTGGCTATCACAGTAGCCAAATCTCACCGCTAAATACTGTTCTTACTGTCCTCTCTATTTTCAGTCTTAAATTTGTGTCAATCATTTTATAATCACTCTAATCCATTAATGTCATGTGCAATATTTCTTATATCTACCATAGCTTAAAATACTATGAAAACATAATGTTTACAATATATTATTTACCTTAAGTGTAAATCCATAGAGAACTCTAAAATCTGTTGATATTCATAAGCATATATTTAACTTCTGGCTGCAAGTTTTTGATTTCATACTCTCTGGCCTCTTTGCTTTACATTGATTTCTACGAAGCCCACTCCTGCCTCAGGGCCATTGCTAGTCCTATACCCTGTAGGGAGACACCCTAGCCCAGCCTCAGGTAACCCGGACAGGTGTGCCAGGATATGCCCGTGAGGGCGGGGTGAGGGGAAGTCTGAGGTGACATAGAAGGAGGTTCTTAAAGAGCTGGAGACATATGGGGACACCTTCTGTCTGACCGCCCTGCCTTGCTGTCTCTGAGCACACTCTGGATGGTGCTGGTGTATCTGAATAAAGACAACCTATACCGTATTCACTGCTGGTTGATCCTTAACATTTGGCGCCCAACGTGGGGGACGAACCCAGAACCCTGAGTTTGAGTCTCATGCTCTACCGACTGAGTTAATTGCCCCAGAAAAGATACAAAGAGGAGATTCTATTAACTATTTAGGATATAAGATAGACTTACAAAGAAAAGAATCAGACCTCAAAGGTACAAATTAGAAGGGACTGTTATCAAACTCTTAACAGTGTTCAGAAGCTACTAGGAGAAATTTCTCAATTACAGACGATTATTGGTGTGGAAGGACATTACTTAAAGCATTTAAAAATGGCGCTAAAAGGTGATCAGGACTTAAACAGTCCACGAATATTATCTGCTAGGCAGACAAAGAGTTACAACGGGTAGAAAACAAAATTTTGGATGTGCATGTAGATCGGATAAACCTTGATTTATACTGCATTCTGGTTATCTTGCCATCCAGAGAATAGCCTTCTGGGATTCTGATGCAGAGGGAAGACTATATTGGAATAGATATTTCTGCCACATAAGCAGAACAAAAGTTAAAGACGTATATACAAAGCATTTCTGATTTGATTTTAAGGGCAAATTAAGACTTCGTCAGCTGACTGGAAAAGATCCAGCAGAAATTATAGTACCTTTAAATAATGATGAAATTTCCTCCTTATGGAAGGATAATGAATATTGGCAGATAGCCAATATTCTTACTGACTTTTTAGGAAGAATTAGTAACAATTATCCCAAAACCGGTAGAATTAAATTCATAAAAAACACAGTCTGGATTATTCCATGCATTGTAAGACAAACTCCCAATTCTGGAGTTCTTACCTTCTACACTGATGCTAACAAATCAGGTAAAGCTGGTTATAAAGCAGGTGAGGTAAGTAAAGTAGCTCAAAGTCCGTACACATTTGTACAGAAGGCAAATTATATGTAATTCTCATGGTGCTTATGGATTTTACAGAAACTCTTAATATAGTTACTGATTCCCAATATGCAGATTGTCATCTTGCACATAGCGACTGCAGAATTCATCCCTGATAATACTGAACTAACCTCGTTGTTCTTGCAGTTACAGGAAACAATCAGAAACAGAAGTAATCCACTGTACATTATGCTTATCAGATCCCATATGGGTCTGCCAGGCCCACTGGCACAAGGCAATGATGAGATTGATTGATTGTTTTTTGATTGGCACTGTGCTAGAAGCCTCAGAATTTCATAAAAAGCATCATGTAAATAGCAAGGGTTTAAAGAAGGACTTCTCCATCACTTGGCAACAATCCAAGGAGATAGTGAGAAACTGTCCTACTTGTTCCTTTTATAACCAAACTCCACTTCCAGCAGGATGTAATCCTAAAGGCATTCGGAGGAATGAGATCTGGCAAATGGATGTCTTTCACTTTACAGAATTTGGAAATTTAAAATATGTGCATCATATCATTGACACATTCTCAGGTTTCCAATGGGCTACTGCTCTCAACTCTGAAAAAGCTGATTCTGTTATTACACACCACTGGAGGTGATGGCAGTTGTGGGCATACTGGTGCAGATAAAAACTGACAATGCTCCAGCATATGTCTCCACAAAAATGGAAGAGTTCTTCAAATATTATAACATTAAGCATGTTACAGGTATACCACACAACCCAACAGGACAAGCAGTTGTTGAAAGGTCTAATGGGACACTTAAAGGAGATGCTCCATATGCAAGCTGGTAAGTTGAAACCCACAAACATAGATTGCATAATGCTTTATTAACACTAAACTTTCTTAATGACAATGACAATGGATAAACACCTGCAGAAAGACACTGGACTACGGAGAAAACTACTGAATTGAACCAACCAATGTACTTCAAAGACATACTGACCTTGGTATGGAAACCTGGACATGTGTTACTTTGGGGTAGGGGTTTTGTATTTGTTTCCACAGGAGAGGAAAATATTTGGATACCATTAAAATTGATCAAGATTCTAGTTGAAAAGGACAACTCTCTCAACAAGGACAACTGACAGGTAGTTACTGAGGTATATCTCATGAACTAAATAAAAGCCTCCCAAAGGATGGGAAGTGCTTTGTTTTTATCCTCACAGGAAAACCCACCTCCAGAAGTCAAAGGACACTACATGTGTAGATACTTAAGGAAAGAACATAGCTATAACCATCGAACAAAAGGAACATGCCATATGATAAAATTTACAGCTGTCTCTCAAATTTCTCTTCATTTCCTAGTCCCTTTTCAATTAACTCGATGCTGGATTTAGAGTTGGATTTGGCTTGCCCACCCTAAAATCCAAGCATGTTATTTAACAAAATTTTAAAGTTTCTGTGTTATATCAAGAAGCCAATTGCTGTAATACAGAATAAATGAAGAATTAGAGGACTATCTTTGTCTTTTCTTGGCTCTTTCAAGGCCTACAACCTCTCATAATTGTCGTTTTTCAAGGATTGCCTTTCCCAGTACACATACATGTACAAGCAAACATTTTTCTGATGACACTTATGTTTAAGTCCCATACAGCAAATGAGGACCAGCCTGACAACAATCCCTTCATGCTCCGCAAAAATAATTGGACCACACCTCACCGACTGCACTGGATTCACCTCACTCCAACCAGAACCTCGAGTACTGACTTCAATCAAGTTGAGGATTTCAAGCTAGATCTTCAATTAAGCAAATCTCATCTAACATGGACTAGAGATAACTCATTAGAGACTTTCCCTGTACTGGCATTTTCTTTCCACAGGACCCCACATGGCTACCATCATCCCATTTCAGCAGGAAGTAACTTAGAAGATGCTATGCCCCTGTTCCCCATTATTGTTTATTAGGGTAGTGTAAACCTATTTAAGAATGACCTTCTTATTGTTGAGAGTTGGGATTGAAAGGAGGTGTTTAATTTAGACACCCTTTCCACATGACTTTAGGGCTTAGCTGGAATAGACATAGGATGTGCAATAGCAGATTATTGTATCTTCTTATATTTCACCTTTATGATGGTTAATTTTAGATGTTTTACACTATTAAGTTTTAATCCTCTTTTAGACTAAAAGGGGAATTGTAGGGAGAAACCCTAGCCCCGCCCCAGGTAACCTGGACAGGTGTGCCAGGACACACCCATTAGGGCAGGGTGAGGGGAAGTCTGAGGTGACATAGAAGGAGGTTCTTAAAGAGCTGGAGACACATGGGGACCCCTTCTCTCTGGCCTCCCTGCCTTGCTGCCTCTGAGCACACTCTGGCTGGTGCTGGTGTATCTGAATAACGAAAACCTATACCATATTGATGGCTGGTTGATCCCTAACACTACCCCAAAGCCTTTTCAGTTATATTATGGCTTACTAAATTCTTCCACAACCCCTTATTACTTTAGGATTGCATGCATATATATGCCAATGAGTTTTCAACATGCTACCATATGGACAAAAGCATCAATTCAAAATACTTTTTTACAATTTAAATTACAAAAGATAGTCATATAACGCATTTGTCAATAAGGTATATTGATATAAAACATCATGCGTGTATAACACACTTTAAAACAATAAAAATGAAGGAGTTTATATGCGATAAGATAGGTCAGTTTGGTTTGGCTGTGTATGAAGAGAGTATAATTCCATACCATTTTTTTCTAATAGTATTTCACTTCTACTTTTTTACTGAAGACTTAGGCATTTCTTTTTTTTATCTGAAACAGGTTGCATTTTTGGTTGCAGATATTTATAGCAAAGTAGTACACAGGTTGCATTCTTTCACTGGAACTAAGTTTTATTCCTCATTTCATGCAGAAAGGTATTCTAACTGGCTTCTTTATTTTGTGTGAAACACAAGTCTGAACAAGAAACAATCATTTTACATGTCCTAAGACACCATACTTAAGACAACTGGTTCTGGAAAACTGGATGTCTACATACAGAGCAATAAATTTAGATTCGTGTTTTAGGTCAACTTGACACAAACTAGAGTCATCAGAGAGAAGGGAGAAAATTGGATAAAACTCCTCCATAAAAGAGGCTGTGGGCAAAATTGAGGGACATTTTCTTAATCAGTGATTGATGATGTAGGGCTCTGCCAATTGTGGGTAGTGTTACTGCAGGCTGGTAATCCTGAGTTCTATAAGAAAGAAGTCTGTGGTGGGCGTTGGTTGTGCACACCTTTAATCCCAATACTTGGGAGGCAGAGGTAGGTGGATCTCCAGAGTGAGTGCCAGGATAGGCTCCAAAGCTATGCAGAGAAACCCTGTCTCCAAAGACCAAAAAAAGAAAAAGAAAGAAAAGAAAAGAAAAGAAAAAGAAAAAGAAAAAGAAAAAGTAAAAGTAAAAGAAAAAGATGTCTGAACAAGTCATATGAAGAAACCAGTAAGCCTTCTTCTCTGAATCAGCTCCTGTCTCCAGGTAATGGCCCTATTTGAATTCCTGTCATTACTATTTGGATGATAAACATAAATATGAAACTGTAAGCAGAATGAATCATTTACTCCCCAACTTGATCTTCGGTCATGATATTTTGTCTCAGCAATAGACAAGCCATATCTAACATCCTATACAAAAATTAACTGTAAATGGTCAAAAATCTGAATGTGAAAACCAAAATGCTGAAACTTCAAGAAGAAAACATAAGAAATACTTATAAAGTATGGATTCAGGAAAGGACTTTATGAATAGTATTCCATTTTCTCAGGATTGAGACAACAAAAAAAATGTGGGCTTCACAACAGAGTATTCAGTCATGTGAAGAAGAAAACCACAAAGTTGGAAATAATCTTTAATGACTATACATCTTACACTGGATTATTATTCAGAATATACAAAGAACTCTAAAGAGTGAAGGTAATAAAATTTAAAGTTGCTATGGAATGTACAAAGAGTGCTCAAAAGTGAGAATAAAATTGGTTTAAAATATCTCAAACTGTTCATTATCTTTAGGAAGTGAGAAAATGCAAATTGAAAAAAACTAAAATTTCATCTTAGAATAGTTATACTAATGATGATGGTAGTGGTGGTGGTGATGATAAAAAGAAAACACTGAGAGTCACTGGCAGAATATGCATAAAGTGAAACTTTTACTTCACTGTTGGTAGTACTGTGCACTACTGTGTCTTTTTATAAATTAGTTTGGAGAAGTCTCAAAAAATAAAGTTTCCTATACACAGCTGTACCACTCCTTGGCATATGCTCAAAGGCTTCAACATAAATGGTGCTAGGAAACTGGATGTCTTCATAGACAGGAATTAAATTTGCCCCATATCAGTCATCCTGCACAAAATGGACAATGAACAAAATCCTCTATGTGAAAACCAGAAATGCTGTGTTCATTGACCTTCTAATTTCAATAGCTAGGAAATTAAACACCATTCTTCTGATGAATAGATAATGAAAATAAGGCACCCATGCAACGTGAAATGCTGCTACAAGAAAAAGTAAAATCATGAAAGTAAATGGATGTAACTAGAAACTATTGTATTGAATGAGGTAGCTCAGACTCAGAAAGACAAACACCAAATGTCCTCTCTAATTTATATTTTTCTTTTTGGTTTTTCGAGACAGGGTTTCTCTGTGTAGCTTTGGAGCCTATCCTTGCACTCACTCTGGAGACCAGGCTGGCCTCGAACTCACAGAGATCCACCTTCCTCTTCCTCCTGAGTACTTACTCGAATTTATCTTTTTATCTACCCTAGAGTAATCTCAGATACCAGGAAAGCAAAAGGCAACCAGGGAAATTGGAACGCTCTAGATAGGGAAAGAGCAGGATATTGTGATATAAAAGGGAAAGTGGAAAATAGAGGGGCAGGTTGTTTATTTGGGGAGGGACACTATAGAAGACATGAGAGAGAATGAATAAACAATGCTAAATATGTTTGAAAGAGTCATACAGAATTATTATTTTACATTTACTTATTGTTACATATAGTAATCTATGTATGTTTGCATATACAAAGCATATATGTACATAAACACACATATATGCATGTACATATATGTATACATGTATGTATATATTTGTGTATCTATATGAGATTATGACATTTGGAGTGATAATATTCCCCAAGAACTGAGACTACCTAATGAAAACTGTAACACCAGGCATAAGTAATTTCCTTTTGAGTTGTTGATCAGGGAAGCCAAGTGATTCCCACACAATATAGGCTATTGTTGTTGCCCTTGCTTGCCTTCCAGAAGTTGATGGTAAGCACATTGTGCTGAAGATATGAACTTTCATTGCAGGTTCAGAGAATCAACCTGGATCTAACCCTAAAAGCTTCTCAATGAAGACTATGTATCATTCTTCACTAACTTTCTTCTCAAGCTTCCAAATGAGAAAAGAAATCAATAACTCAATAACTATACTCTGCTATGGCACCTATGAATCACAACAATGACCATCAGGGCAAGCTATTCCTAGAAGTTCAGTAGTGACTTTTTTATGGTGGCAGTAACCATCAACTATAATTTGATTATGGGCCACTTAATAAGAGGAAGATCACTCAGTACTATAAAGCTAGCCAGCTATTTAGATGAGATCCTACTAACCCCACAATCCTAAATAATTCAGTGCACCCCAACTTCCTAACTTTACACAGTTAACTACCGTTTTCATACTAATTCGAGACCCTTCTTTTTGAATTTGACAGAGACAATCATAGAAAGCTACAAACACAAAAAAATGCAAAAAATGGCCGACAATGGAATGCTCAGCATCATCCATTATATGTACAACACAACCCCCCTACACCAAAGGCTCATGGAACATAATGGAAGGGGAGATAGAGGGATTGTAAGATCTAGAGAAATAAGGAGTCTACTGGGGGGCTATATGTTTTAGAAATGGCAGGGATGCTGTATCCAGAGATTAGGCTACCTAAACAAGACATGAGTAATTTCAATACTACTTAAATGCCAACATACTTAAATGAATTCTCAAGTGGACCCACCCCTGTTTGAAGAGTTACAGAAAATTTATCATAGCTGAGAGAGGGAGAATTAGTTTTCTCTGGGGATAAGCCTCATGTTGCTTAGTCAATAAGAAGAAACATCCCTAAAAATATACATAAACATTTTTGGGATGATTTATTTATGTTCTTGTGTTCATGTATATATGAAAAACATCCATGAATTTTAGGAGTGGGTGGGACATTGGAAAGGTTATAAGGATGAAAAGGTGGGGATATTTAAAACAAAATATATATTGTTTATTGAGACAGGGTTTCTCTGTGACTTTGGAGGTTGTCCTAGTCTCAAACTCAGAGAGATCTGCCTGCCTCTGCCTCCCCAGTGCTGGGATTAAAGACACACACCACTATTGCCTGGCGATATAGTTATATTTTAGTTAAGAAAATAAACAAATTATTCCTCTGCCCTTGTTGGAGACACCTGAGGCCTGGGACTGGGCGCTTCTGTGGATCCCATTCCAGCTGGATACAGCCCACCCAGAGTCTGTAGGGTCCTAGTCCCTTCCTCCATCCAAGGGACTAGGTAAGCTTGGCCCTGTGTCCATCCCACCTTCCTCTGCCCTGCTTGGAGATACCTGAGGCCTGGGAATGCACACTAAGGATTCCAATTCAGTGGCATCCAGCCCACCCAGAGATGACGAGGGTTCTAGTGCCTTTCCCTGCCCAAAGACTAGGTAAGCTTGGGGCTGTGTCTGGCCCACCTTCCTCTGTCATGCTTGGAGACACCAGATACCTGGGGACTGCTCAAGGCAGATCCCATTCCCCAGAGTCCAGCCCTCCCATAGACTGCCAAGGGCCTGGTACCAGTTCTGCCTCCATCCAAGGGAAGAGGAGAGATATCAGAGTATTGGATCTCTTTGCACCCACCAGAAGTACACCTTGGTCCCATACCCACCAGGAAAAGAAAGACTCCTTCTACACCCACCAGAAGAAGGAATGGGAAGAAGACAACATAAACACATATTCCACAACAGAAAAACCAATATGACACCAACAGAGACTAGAGGCTCTACAACAGCAAGACCTGAACAACCCAATGCAGATGAAAAAGAAGAGAATGATCCTAAAAGCATCTACATGAAAATGATAGAGACCCTCAAAGAGGATATGAGAAAATCACCTAAAGAAATGGAAGAAAAGACAAACCAAAAAATATAAGAAACCAACAAATCTCTTAAGGAAACAGTTCAAGAACTAAAAACCTAAATACAGACAACAAGGAAAGCACAATCTGAGAGAATGCTGGAAATAGAAAAGTTGGGTAAAGTTCAGGAACTACAGATGTAAGCATAAGCAACAGAATACAAGAGATTGAAGAGAGAATCTCAGGTGTTGAGAAATACACTCATTGACCAAAGAAAATCTTAAGTCCAACAAATCCCTAATAGGAAATACTCATGAAATATAGTATACCATGACAGAACCAAACCTAGGAATAATAGGTATAGAAGAAGGTGAATAAACCCAATTCAACGGTTCAGGAATATTCAACAATCATAGATGAAAAAATTCCCAACCTTAAGAAAGACATGCCAATGAAAGTACAAGAAGCCTACAGGACACCAAATAGAGTGGACCACCAAAAAAGAAGAAAAAAGAAAAAAATAGGTCTCCTTGCCACATAATAATCAAAACCCTAATACAGAATAAAGAAAAAATATTAAAAGGGGCAAAGGAAAAAGGTCAAGTAACATATAAAGGCAAACCTACCCAAATTACAGCTGACTTTTCCATGAAAACTCTGAAAGAAAGAAGGTCCTGGATAGATATTCTACTTATATTAAAAGACCATGGATTCCGGCCTAGACTACTATACCCAGCAAAGCTTTCAATCACTATAGATGGAGAAATAAAGGTATTCCATTACAAAACCAGATTTAAACAATACATATCCACCAATCCAGTCCTATAGAAAGTGCAGGAAGGAAAACTCAAACCCAAGGAAGTTAACTACAACCAGAAAAACATAGGCAATAGATAATCCCAATTTACCAACAGCCAAAAGAAAAATGGAGTGGAAATCCACACACAATTCCACTACCACCAACAAATCCAAAACTAATGACAATGAACATCAATGGTCATTAATATCACTCAATATTAATGGGTTTAACTCACCTATAAAAAGACCCAGGCTCACAGAATGGATACAAACACAGAATCCATCCTTCTGCTGCATACAAGAAACAAACCTCAATTTTAAAGACAGACACTAACTCAGAGTAAAGTGTTAGGAAAATGTCCACTCAAATGAACCTAAGAAACAAGCTGGTGTAGCAATCCTAGTATCTATCAAATTAAACTTCAAGCTAAAAATCAATCAAAAGATATGAAGGAGGTCACTTTCTACTCATCACAGGAGAAATCCATCAAGATGAAGTCTCAAATAAGAACATCTATGCCCCAAATACAAAGGAATCCAATTCGTGAAAGAAGCATTACTAAAACTCAAATCACACATAAAACCTCACACACTTATAGTGGGAGACATCAACACCCCAGTCTCACCACAAGACAGGAAAGCCAGATAGAAACTTAACAAATAATCAAAGGAACTTATAGAAGTTATTGCCCACTTCAGTTTAACAGACATCTATAGAACATACCATCCAAACATAAAAGAATATACCAGTCTCAGCTCCATACAGAACCTTCTCTGCAATCAAACACATAAGTGGCAACATAGCAAACCTCAACAGGTACAATAAAATAAAATAACCACTGTATTTTGTCAGACCACCATGCTTTAAAGTTAGAATTAAACAAAAACACAAATTGCAGAAAACTTACAAACTCATGGAAAATGAATAATCCCAGTTGCACAGTTCCTGGATCAAGGAAGAAATTAAAAAGAAATTAAAGACTTTCTAGAATCCAATGAGAATGAGGACACAACATATACAAACTTATGGGACACTTTGAAAGCACTGCTGAGGAAAGTTCATAGAACTAGTTGTCCACATAAAGAAACTGGAGAATTGTCACACTAGAGAATTGACAGCACAACTGAAATCTCTGGAACACAAAGAAGCAAACTCACTCTGGAGGAGTAGACACCAGGAAATAATCAAAATGAGGGCTGAAATCAATAAAGTAGAAACTCGGAAAACAATACAAAGAATCAATGTAACGAAGAGTTGGTTCTTCAAAAAAAATCAACAAGATAGATAAACCTGTGTCCAAACTTAGTAAATGGGAGACAGTGAACATGCAAATTAAAAAAAAATAAGAAATGAAAAGCGGGACATAACAACAGACATTGAGGAAATCAAGGGACTCATCAGGTCATATTTTGAAAAGCTTTAATCCTCAAAATTCAAAAACCTAAACAAAATGGACAATTTTCTGGATAGATTTCACTTAAAATTAAATCAATAACACATAAGCAATTTAAATAGAATTATAACCAACCTAACTTTTGGTCATCAAAAGTCTCCTGACCAAAGAAGCCCAGGGATAGATGGCTTCAGTGCAGAATTATACAATAAATTAAAAGAACAGCTAAAACCAATTCTCCTCAAAGTATTCCATACAATAGAAGCAGAAAGGTCATTGCCAAACTCTTTTTATGAGGCTTCTATAACCTTTGTACCCAAGCCACACAAAGAGACAAACTAAGAAAGAGTACTACAGATCAATATCCCTTAAGAACTTTGATGCAAAAATACTCAATAAAATACTGGCAAGTCAAATCAACAAACACATTAGAGAAAGCATCCACTATGATCAAGTAGGCTTCATCCCAGGGACGCAAGGATAGTTCAATATAGAAAAATCCATCAATGTAATCCACCATATAAACAGACTGAAAAAAGAAAAACCACATGATCATCTCACTATATGATGAAAAACTCTTTGAAAAAATCCAACACCCCTTCATAATAAAGGTCTTGGAGAGATCAGGTATGACAGGAACATACCTAAATATAATAAAAGCAATATACAGCAAGCCAATAGGTAACATTAAAACTAAATAAGAAACTTAATGTGATTCCTCTAAGATCAGGGACAAGACAAAGCTGTCCACTGTCTCCATATGTTTTCAATATTGTACTTGAAGTTCTAGATAGATCAATAAGACAACAAAATCAAGGGGATACAAATTGGATAGGAAGAGGTCAAACTTAGCTTATTTGCAGATGATATATATGATAGTCTACCAGGGAACTCTACCAGGGAAAACGTACAGCTGATAAACACCTTTAGCAAAGTGGTAGGAAATAAGATTTCTTTTTAAAATTCCTCAATTACTACTCATATTTACATATCCATGTTCCATAACCTCGATCTCCAATCATCCCATGTTCCCCACCCAACTTCCCCAATGTACCCCCCAACTTGTCCCCAGGGATAGTGAGGCCCTCCACCAAGGACCTTCAAAGTCTGTTATGTTTGTTTCAGGGAGGGCCTAGAGCCTCCTTGATATATCTGGGCTGCAATAGTATTCCTCCATAGGGAATGGGCTCCCAAAGTCCATTTGCACTCTAGGTATAAAGACTGACTCTGCTGTTAGAGGCCCCTAGACTGTTTTGGCCTCCTAGCTGGAACCCACATTCAGAGGGCTTGGTTTGGTCCAATGCTGTTTCCCCAGCTTTATGACTAGGGTTTTCATTCTATCAGTAGGCCAGGTCCACTGTTTCTGCAAGTCTCTCCAGCCCCATCTTGGCTCCTTTGCTCTTTCCTCCTCCCTCTCCACAACTGAATTCTAGTAGTATTGTTCAGTGCTTAGCAGTGGGTGCCTTTTTCTGCTTCAAACAGCAACTGGATGAAGGCTATCTTTCTTCTCCCTGCCCCCAGGCTCCAATTTGGTCAGGGGTTCTTATCCCCATTCCCTTCTTCAAGGGAATATGCAATATTCTCTTGGGGTCCTCCTTGTTTCCTAGCTTCTCTGGCAGTGTGGATTGTAGACTATTGATCCTTTGTTCTATGTCTAAAAATCAAAAATTAGTGAGGTTAACTAAAAAAAAAAAAAATCAGTAACCCTACTATATACAGATGATAAATGCTCTGAGAAAGAAATCAGAGAAGCATAACACTTTACAATTGTCACAAATAACATAAAATACACCTACTAATATACCATTTTTCGACAAAGTAGCTAAAAATATACAATTGAAAACAGAAAGCATCTTTAAAAAATGGTGCTGGCATAACTGGATGCAAGCATATAGAAGACTACAGATAGATCCATATCTATCATCATACACAAAATGGAAATGGATTAAAGACCTCAACATAAATCCAGCCACACTGAACTGCTTAAAAGAGAAGATAGGTGGTACAGGAGACTGTTTTCTGAGCATAACATCAGTAGCACAGACACTGAGATCGACAATTAATAAATGGGACCTCCTGAAACTGAGAAGCTTCCGTAAGGCAAAGGACACAGTCAACAAGACAAAATGGCAGCCCACAGGATGGGAAAAGATATTCACCAACCCCACATATGACAGAGGCCTTATTTCAAAAATACACAAAGAACTCCAGAAGGTAGTCTCCAAAACACCAACTAATCCAATTAAAAAGTGGGGTACAGAAGTAAATAGACAATTCTCAATAGAGGAATGTAAAATGCCTGAAAGACACATAAGACAATGCTCAACATGCATGGCCTTCGGGTATGTGCAAATCAAAACTACTCTGAGATACCATCTTACTCCTATCAGAATGACTAAAACCAAAATTATCAATGACAGTTTATGCTGGAGATGATGTAGAGAGAGGGTATCACTCCTCCAATGCTGGTGTGGGTGCCCATTTGTACAGCCACTTTGGAAATCAGTATGGCGGTTCCTCAAGAAAATGGGAATCAATCCACCATAAGATCCAGGAATTCTATTCTTAGGGATACAACCAAAAGATGCCCATTCATACAACAAGGACATCTGTTCAACCATGTTCATAGAAGCATTATTTGTAGTATCAGAACCTGGAAGCAATCTAGACGGCCCTCAATTGAAGAATGGATGGAGAAAATGTGGTACATTTATACAATAGAGTACTACTCAGTGAGAAAAAAAAAAACAAAAAACAATGGAATCTTGAATTTTGAAGGCAGTTGGATGGAAGTAGAGGAAACCATCCTGAGTGAGGTAATCTAGTCGCAAAAGACAAAAATGGTATATAATCACTCGTATATGGATTTTAGATCTAGAGCAAAGGATTACCAGCCTACAATCCACACCACCAGAGAAGCTAGGAAACAAGAGAAACTTACATTGTCTCCTGGAGAAGGGGACAGGGACAATATCCCCTAAGCTAGTGGGGAGTGTCAGGGGTGGGGATAGGGAATTAGAAGAAAGAGAAGGCGAGAAGAGGAGGAGAGAGGAAGCCATGAGGGAACAGGAAATTCTAGTCAGGGGAAGAATAGAAGAGAGGAAGAAAAGAGATATCATAATAGAGGGAGCCATTATAGGTTTAAAGAGAAATCTAGCAGTAGGGAAAATGACCAGAAAACTACAAGGTTGACTCCAACTAACAATCTTAGCAATAGTCGAGAGGCTACCTTATGTGCCCTTCTCCCATAATGAGCTTGATGACTATATTATATGTCATCCTAGTGACTTCATCCATTAGCTGGATGGAAGCAGAAGCAGACCGCCACAGCTAACACTGAGCTGACCTCTGGAATCCAGTTGTAGAGAGGAAAGAGTGATGAGCAAAGGGGTCAAAACCAGGCTGGAGAAACCCACAGAAACAGCTAGCCTGAATAAGAAGTTGTTCATGGACTCCAGTCTGATAGCTGGGAAAACGGCAAAGGACTGTTCCCGACCTCCTGATGGAGGAAATCAGTTTTGAGTTCTAGACAATCTTATGGGGCCACTGGTAGTAGATCAGTATTTACCCCTATTACACAAATGAACTTTGGGAGCCCTCTCCACATAGAGTGATACTCTCTCAGCCGAAACATACTGGGGAGGGTCTAGGCCCTGCTCCAAATGATATGACAGACTTTAAAGATCCCCACAGAAGGCCTCACCATCCCTGGGGAGCAGGAAGGGGTTGGGTTAGGGGGTAGATTGGGGGGAGTGGAGGAGGGGAGGGAAAGGGAACTGAGATTGATATGCAAAAGTAGTTTGTTTCTAATTTAAAGAAAAAAGAAAATAAATTAAAATAAGCATAGCATAATAATAGTATTTTTCTAAATTATTAGTATGTTATGAGTTACTCACTTATAGGAGTCATATATCTAGTACAGTAGAGTTGTTCTGAAGATCATTTGCCTTTCAAATCGTTATCCATTTATGCTTTTAAAGGGTTGTCTCAACATTTTTTGTTTTAGTCATTTTAGATTTTATTTGCCCTAATGTTTGTATATAAATATACATGATATTTCTATATCTAGGGAAAAAAGAACCCTGAATCTGTGAACCTCAAGGGCTCTAACAAATTAAAGGTACACTGCTAAAGTTATTATATTTTTGGGCAATTGTATAATTTCTAGAAACATCTTTTAACTGTTGTCTTATGGACCATTCTAGCATGAAACATATACCTTTTGTTAAAAAATATCTAAAATATACAAATTTTGTAGACTAATGTGTGATCAATTAATTCCTTTCCAGCCATAGGAGATTTTCCTCCTCAATCATTTTTTTTCTGTTTTGTAAAAATATGTTTCTTTTGATTCATGAAAAATCTTCTGGATGATCTGTAAGCACAATTTCATAACACTTATATAAGCATGCTTTTCCAACTTGAAATCAAGTTTACTTCTAGAAATAGCAGAACAAATGGAAGGAAAGCAATAGGAGTTTGTAAATGCTCTGAGTTACACAGTATAGCTAAGAAAAACAATATGAAGTGTTTAACAACAGTTCTTAGTTTTATGATCATACAGCAAGAGAGCAGAAATGCTTATGAGATGAAGATAATATAAATCTAGACTATATTTTTCACTTCTTGTCAGAGTTTAAACTGGAAAAATAAAAAGAATCAAGTACATACAAGCTATATATTGTGATATTATTTAGCTCATGCTTGTTCAGCTTATTTTCACTAAGATGCAAATTCACTCTTTTCTCCTTTATGTGAAAATAAATCTGACCCCTCTAATTATTATTCAATTAACACCTAGCACTGAAGTTTTTTCAGTAGACTTACACATGGAAGACATAAAGAATATTAAATTTTTTGTCCTGTCATTATGACATTCAGCATCTATTCCAGCATATCTAGCCTTCTCTAGCAGTGGTCCCTTTAGTCCTCACAGCTTCTTTCAGCATATAGCTCTATAGCTGTGGGCCTTTTAGTATTTAGAGCTTCTGACCATCCTGGCCATGGCGGGGCTGGAAAGGCAAACAACAACTCCCAAACTGTTGGTCTCCCTTGGCAATGGCTTTGTAGCTAGCCCTCTCTCATCTGCATTTCTCATTAAGCTGCTTTCCTTAAACCATAGAGGGCAGGTTTCTCATAAATTCACAATAGCCACCCCAGGCAGATGCCTAAACACAGAGTTTTTCCAAAACAGTCTCCTGATTAGTGGATGGTAATATTTTCTGGATATTTTATTTTATTCCATTTGGCAATCCCACACATTGATCTGGGTTTCTTCTACTCAGTGAACTGCGATTTTCTGGAATATCTTAATTTATAAGTTTGTATGTGATTACTCAAGGAATGGTTGGTAGAATAACACCTGGACTCTACAACAGACTAATGTTAAATCAAAGATTTGCCAAAACATTGATTGCTCAAAACACCTAAAGAGGTGTGTAAGTAAAATAAGGATTAAGTAAGATAGCTTCCATGTCTTTGTAATTTATTTTTCACATGTCAATGTAAAAGTTTTATTGTATAATTTTAGCTTCTTTGTCAAAATCAGGTGTTTGTAAGTGCATGGGTCCATACCAGGTTTTTTAATTCAATTCCCTTGGTCTACCTGTCTACATTTTTCCCAATACACTGACATTCTAAAAAATTTTCTTGCTGCATTTTTCTTTTAAAAAAGGTGAATTCTTCTTGAAAAGAACTCAGGATTTGAGCAAACCCTAAAGGATCCTTGGTTTTAAAGAGGATACTAACTTTATCAACTTTTCCATGAAATAATCTTTTCAGTTTTTGTTCAAACAGGTTATTTTAAAAATTCTATCACTAAAGCAGTATATATGACATGCATATGACTACATATGACTCTAATTTCATTTGCATATACAATGATAATTTAACATAAATCATTTTAGATTCAGTTTCTAATGTTAAGCAGTGAATCTTTCCATCCTAGAAAATCCTGGTTCTGTCATAAAATGGTCAGCTAATGAACTCAATTCAATTTACAAATAGATATTTGCATTCTTGGATATGTGCTCATGCTATATATACTAGCAAACATTTGACACCCAAATGTACAATGATGATTTTAGCTAAGGGTCAAAATACTTTTATTTGTGTTCTTATTTCTAATTCTTATCACAATCTTGAACAGTATGGAAGTTATTAGGGGATTTGAGATTAAGGATATCACTAAAATAGTCTGTAATTTCTTTTTTTAAAAGATTTTATTTATTTATTATTTATACAACATTCTGTCTCCATGTATGCCTATGCACCAGAGGAGAGCACCAGATGTCATTACAGATGGTTGTGAACCACCATGTTGTTGCTGGGAATTGAACTCAGGTCCTCTGGAAGAGCAGCCAGTGCTCTTAACCTCTGAGCCATCTCTCCAGCCCAGTCTATAATTTCTTATATCTGACAAACTGAACTAATTACAGAGTTGAATGTAATCCAATAGTAACTGAATTGTTTAAGATTTTATTAAAAATAGAGGATGGTTTTACAAAGTACTTACAATGATAGTTCATCAGAAAAAAATTATCAACATTATAGGTGTTTATTGATACATATTCAAGGTAAATTATGACTTGGTGAAATGAAATCTCAAAGTTGTTTTAATTTACATTTCTTTAATGGCTAAAATTTGTGAACAAGTTTTAAGGTATATCTTGACCATTTTAATTTCTTCTATTTAGAACTTCTATTTAGATTACTAGTTAATTTTTAATTAAGCAATTTTTTCTTTGATTTGGTGTTTGAGTTCTTAGTATATTCTGGAATTTTATGCATCTGTCAGATGTACAAATTTCAAAGAATCTCTACCATACTCTGTGGGTTACTTCACTCAATTGATCATTTTGTTTGTTTTTTATTTTGTTTAGTTTTACGATTTTTATGTAGTTGCAGATGTCAATTGTTGGCCTTAAATCTTTGGCCAATAGAGCCCTGTTCCAAAACTACACCTTAGATTACAGCTTATGTCTTCTTCAAGATGTTTTATGTTTTCGGTTTCAAATTGATGTTTCTGGTCCACTTAAATACAATTTTTGTTCAGGGTAATAAATGTGATTCTAATTTCATTTTCTGTGCATTTACATCTATTTTTCCCTGCACATTTGTTAAAGATGCTGTCTTTATTCTAGTGTATATTTTTTAACTCTGTCAAATATCAGAGGGCTATAGTTACAAGTACACAGGTCTTGGTCTTTTATTTTCCTCCATTGGTCTACATGCCAGGGTTTGTGCCAGGAAATTAATTACTGCCAGGAGGAGGGGAAGTATGTCTTAGGGATGAGTGCCTTTATTGGTTGTCAAATGTACAATGGCCATCCTTGAGGATTCAAACGTATAAACAATAAAAACAAGCTTAGTGGATTATTTTTTACACCTGTGCATAAATATTTACACACATATGTTTAACAATAATATTCAAATAAAAAGCTGTCAACCACAGACTGGAGGCCATGGGAGATATTTGAAGGAGTATAACTTGAAGGAGCAAGAAGGAGAAAATGTAGGAGGAAATTAATGTAATTCTTTTTCAATTAAACACATGTTAAATAAGACAAAAGATTAAATAACAAAAGACATATAATAAATTATGAATTTAATTGCAAAGAGGAAAGAAGGGGAAGAAAATTATAATTTCTCACTTATTACTTCTTCTATTATTATTTCTGCTCTTTTGTAAAAATAAAATATTCTGATAAATTAACTCAAGGCAGCATTTATCTTGACTTGAAATTCAAAGTGCAGTCTATCGTGAAGTTTTCTAGTATGTTTTAATTGCACCCTCAACCAATGCCAAACACTGATCTGTGTTCTGTCTGTAGATAACTGCCTTCCATGACTTTCTGAATTGTTTTTCCTTTTCCTTGAATACTTCAATGTTTCCCACTTATCTTTACTAAGATATAAAGTCATTTCATTGTCATGTCCTTTTGAACTTATTGAAAGTACACACTGTAAAAGAGGCACACTCCACTGCCCCAAACTCCAACACACATATTTCAAGGGTTTTCCATTTCTCTTTGTACATGGATGACCTGTTATCCCTGGCACTGTAACAAGGAAAAAGGAAAACAGTGTTAGCTAAGGATGTTGAAAACATATCTTGAGGACAGCTATAATGTGAACATAACTTACTGAGGTTGCCTTTCTTTATCTCACATATACGAATACCTGGGTATGTGTAAACTCATTCATGTAAAAGAGAGAGAGGTCATCCCATCAAGATGAACTCCAGTTCATTGCTTGGTATTCCGAACTATGATCTAATAGTTGTATTCCAAAGAAGGTTTTCATGTGATGTTGTTTTGGTTCTTATTACTGTTCCTCTATATAAGCCACTCATGATTTATTCTTTTGCATTTGTTATATGTTTAACAAAATATCACTCACTCAATGCCAACATTATGGCCATTGAAGATCATTCTCAGGTATGTACACGATATGTATCTATGATAAAGTTTATTCATAAATGCAAAAGTGAATTATTTTTATATACTTATTATAAAGCAATTATAATTATCTTGCTTTCCAAAACTTACACCAATGGAAAATTTTAGTTTTTTTCTAGTATGTTTTAATTGCACCCTCAACCAATGCCAAACATGGATCTGTGTTCTCTTTGTGAATAACTGCCTTCCTGTTTAGAGAAATTGATCAATAAATGGTTTCCTTAGGTGATCATAATGTTTTTAAGATTCACTCTCAGAGTATCACATATGAATAGCTGGTTTCAATCAATAACTTCTCTATTTAAATTGTTTTTACCATTTTACAGATATTTGGGTAATTTACATTTTAGACATCACAAATAATACATAATGGAAAGTTGATATGCATAAATATTGTGTGGACATTTGTGTCCCCTCTGTAAATAGATTATAGAATAAGAACAAGGGTGTGATCTGCATTTCTATTTTACTTTTCAAACAAATGTGAAAATTCTTTCTAAAATGAATGAATCACCAATGTTTTCCACAGTAATGGGTGTGTCATCTTCAAACCTCTATTTTTTCTTTATGTAAAGGCAATGAGAATAGATTATCTAGCATTTGAATCTTGTAAGAATAAAATGCTAGTTATTAGATTTCAAATTTACCTTTCCTCCCTCCAAATCCTGCCCACTATCTTCAAAATTCATGGCTTCATTTACCACTAATTGCTCTTGTGCGAATTTATGTGTGTGTTTATACATATATGCGTATATGTGATGTATTTATACATGATATATGTGTATATATGTGTCAACAGAATCTGTTCCACCCATATAATGTTTTATGGTATATATAATTTCATGGCTATTTATGAGTAGACAACCAATTAGTGTGTTTTTTCCTTTTAATAACAGTTACTAATAACTCCTATAATTTATTTTTATCAAAATACTTCAGTTCATTTCTTTTATTTCATGCTTGCTGTACTTGATGGGTTTTTTAGTGTACACAGTTTGTTTTAATTTGGAACACAGCATTGGTCAGGAATTCACTGATGCACAACATGCTTAAGCACCTCCTGAATCAAAGGTCATTATGCTTCCCGATGGAGGTGAGGCAAACTCAAGATACTTTTCAAGCATGTCTGTCTCAGTTAAGGTTTTATTGTTGTGAATGCCACAACCAAGCAACTCTTATAAAGGAAATAAATTAATTAGGGCTTGCTTACAGTTAAGAGGTTTGATTCATGATACTAGAGAGGAAACTGAGAGTTTTACATGCAGACCTGAGTGCAGCAGGAAGAGAGAATGAAAGTAGGCCTGGTTTGAGCATCTGAAACTTCAATGCCTAGCCTAGTAACACACTTCCTCCAAAACAGCACTTCTACTCCAATGAGCCCTCACCAAATCCAAACTAGGCAACACTTCCTAATAGTGTCACTTCCTTTAAGCCTATGGGAGGTTATTTTCATTCAAGTCACCATGAAGTCTTACCTTAACTTTTGGCTGATGAAATTGTTCAATTTTACTTCTGGCCAGGAGTTTCTTTCCCAGTCTGTCTTAGAAACTACTGTGTTGGTTGTACAGTCTAACAATAGTTAAAATTTTTGATTATTCAATTAATCCGAATAGAGCATTTTCAGTTTCTGGCTCCTATAATTTACCCTACTGCTTGTCTCAGCAGGGATGGAAATATTTGGATCAGGTATCGGTGGCCTTTCCATTGTTTTGTGCTGGGATCAGGTGCTTCACTGACTGTCTCAGTATACCACATATTCCCTCAATTAACCTAACTGCCCCCAGGGTGAAGCTGCTATTTCCATGTTACCTTTGCTTTGGAAAGGAAGCTTCAGTTGATAAACCTGAGGTATAGCAAAATGAGCCCTTTGAAATAAAAATGTCCCAGACTCATACTGGCTTAATAGCATGCCACAACAAACTCTTCTCAACTTGTCATTTCTTAGTTAACATAGTTATTCCATCCATTTATGTTTATACTTTATCTAGTTTTAGTACTCCTTCTGAAAGAGAAATTATGCTGAGAAGATCATCCCATCATGGCAAATTTCTCATAAAATTGCTTCTTTGCAGCTGGGTGGTGGTGGTGCACACTTTTAATCCCATCACTAGAGAGGCAGAGGCAGAGGAAGAGGCAGGCAGATCTCTGTGAGTTCGAGGCCAGTATGCTCTACAGAGATAGTTCCAGAACAGCTAGGGCAGTTACACATAGAAACCCTTTCTGGAAATACTTCTTTGCTCTATTCAAAAAATCAGGCTACTTCTGAAGACTGTCATCTCATGACAGCACAAGTTTCAGGTTTTTATCTTTCTCAACGGTCTGTATGTAGTGTTTATTGAAAACTATATGTATCTCTTCCTTTCTCTTTAGCATACTTGTACATACATAGAAATATACATAGATATAGATATAGTACCAGAAGATTTTAACTCCTAGGGTCCTCACTTGAAAATACTCAAACCAGGAGAGAGTACCTTCTCCCTCAATGACAACCTTTGATGTTTGTGCTTCTGAAATTCTTCTAAAATATTTCAGAAGTATATGACTGCTTCCTGTTTCAAGAGATACGCTCAGATTAGCCATCTGCCTAGAAAGTTTCCAAAGGTTTTAAAGATATCTACTCCCTCTTATGAGAAATCTAGAAAGAAAGAAAAAACAAAACAAAATTTTCAGTACATTTCTGTAATTTTATTAATATGGTGACATTTACTTTCTTAAAGTAGGTAGTTGAGATTAAGACAGTAAAAATTACATACTGGAGCTACATTGTGTAATTTAAGGTATATCTTTAGCTACGTTCTATGGTTTTATTATAACTCAAATAAATTGATAAATTAAACTAAAAGGCAATGATGGCATCTCACTTAAGATGTACAATTTAAATATTACCTTTTTAAAATTATGTTTTTCTTTGACAATTTCTTACAAAGTATACTCTTATTATTCTCTCCCTAAGATAACTTAAATCTCTTTCTCAACCCTAAGAATTCTCTCTTCTTGCTACCAGTTGTTTTCCAAGAACCATGACTTTTATCTTCACTGTGTGCCAATTTATTTTAAATAGGGATACCTGTGTGACCATTGGATTGGAAGAACCCATGGGAGGCTGGTGGGTCACAAGCAGCATACAAATGGACAAATCCCACTTTTCCTACATCAATCATTGGCACATTTTTCAGCAATGAAGACTAGAGTCCCTTGAGCTCTTCCTCCTTCCATGACTGATTATTGACAGACTGCATCTTATGCAGTCCCAGTGAAGGTACCCAAAGCTTCAGTGAGTTCAGGGTGATGATGTTGTCTGTCATAAATATGGAGTTTGGATAATTTATGTAATCCTATCTTCTACATATAACTTTTCATTATGGTTATATTACAACATACCTTTTTCACATTAAAATTGTATAAATTTATTTGTACAGTAAATAAAACTGTATATAAACTATGGTAAAAGGATGCTTTGATGCACATATA
Source organism: Cricetulus griseus (assembly GCF_003668045.3). Lineage (NCBI taxonomy): Eukaryota > Metazoa > Chordata > Mammalia > Rodentia > Cricetidae > Cricetulus > Cricetulus griseus. The sequence goes on along the minus strand of NW_023276806.1, from coordinate 45,908,501 downwards.
TATAGTAAAAATGGCTAGCAATGCAAAGTCAGTTAATGTTAGAAGTTATTCATCTTGTGACTGGAAACTTTTGGTCAGCATTTCCTTATTTCCTTCTTCTGGTCACGACAACTACTCTACTCTCCGCCTATGTGTTCCATGTACAACCTACTTTTTTATTTGTTTTTAGTATTCTATGTCAAATATTTGATTAATTTTTAAACAGACTTTATTAAAGTTTTTATAACCATACAGACAAACATTACATTCCAATATCATATGTTACCACTTGTTTAAAAACTTGATTTTGCAGCCGGGCGTTGGTGGCACACGCCTTTAATCCCAGCACTCAGAAGGCAGAGACAGGCAGATCTCTGTGAGTTTGAGGCCAGCCTGATTTCCAGAGCAAGTACCAGGATAGGCTCCAAAGGTACACAGAGAAACCCTGTCTCAAAACAAAACAAAACAAAACAAAACAAAACAAAAACAAACAAACAAAAAACCACATGACTTTGATCACTATATCTATCCCTGAAGATAGCTATAAAATGAGCTTATTACTCTCACTGCCTGAAAGGGTAATTTCTTTTTCTATACTGTTAAACTAGGATTTCCAGATAACAGTTACTCTTCACTTCAAAGGTGATACTATACGAAGAAAACATTGCTATGTAATATTTTTTCATGAAAATTCTACCCAAGCTGTGATGCACACCACAAAGATAGAAACAAAAGATCGATGGGACAAAACATTATCTAAACTACAGTGAGTACTTGACATGAATTGTGAGTATGAGTTCTCAAAAACTTATGAGAATTTGCAACATTTTATTAATAGAAAAATTTGAGTGTACCCTTATCAGTGTACCTTAATGGGATTACAGTTTTTGAAGTTCTTTTTAAAAGGTCAAGAAAATAATGCTTTACTTTACATTCTTCTCTGGATGAAGATAACCATGGTTAAAAAAAAAAAAAGCAATCTGCCTTTCTTAGGTACATTTCCCTTTGTGCCTTAAAAATATTCTACTACAATGTTATCAACTTTTTCTTTCAGTTTTCGTGACCTGCATTCCCAGGAAAACTGCAAATAACCCTACCAGGACTTCACTTGTGCCTTCCAATTCAGTAAATATTACTCACCTCTAGTGAGATTGAGTGAGATCCACAAACCTGCTAATTTTCACTTAAGTAATTCCAAAGCCTTAGACACTGCCTGTCCAATTATAAATTATGAATCCCAGACCACAAAAGCACCACCAGGATCAGTTAATGAAGTGAAAAAAGGGAAGTAAAAAGCAAGTAACTTGGGAGATGCCAAGTATATGTTGACCAAGGTTTGCTGTATTATAGAGCAGTATTCTGCAAAGTACTATAAAGAAAACATTATAAATTCTGTAAGTCATGTGATGTATGCCATGTAAGCTTAGAATCAGTAATGGATATTAACCTGTTCATTTTGGATGGAAATATTTCCCAATAGAATGTCAATACCAAAGAATCATATTCTTGAATGCAATGGTCTAATTTTATTACTTGTTATAATACTAAGTGTAGCTCATACAAGACAATCAAAGACGGCATGAGGGGAAGTCAGATGGGCAAGTCCTGAGTTGCTTACAAAAAAAAAAAAAGATTTGTTGCCTAAATCAAATTAGATGAGGTTACTGCATGAACAGCTCTTGTTCACTAGGCATATGATAGGTTGAAGTACTTGATCTTAGCCAAAAGGCTGAGAAGCGATGAAGTTTAAAACCATTGGTTGGCTGTTTTCCCATTCTGCAGGGTTTTTTTTTTTTTTTTTTTGGCCTTAAAAGATGCTTGCTGTGGAACTATAAAGGAGTTCCTGCTTGACTAGACTCCATGATGTGTCTGATTGTCTCCAGAATGCTGGGAGGCTCAGGAATGTCAAGCAGTGCACTTACCCTTCCTCAGATCTAGATAGGTCCCTGCACCAAGCTACTCAGGACTTTCTCAGCATATATTTATATTTATATGAAGAGCAGAAAATGTATCTTTTACTTATGTTATACTTTCTTTGAAGAAGTTCTTTTGTAAGTAGTCATAAAACTATCACATACATAAAGGTTGACTCCACATGGAATAAAATTAGCAATAATCTAATATGTAATGAATTGAGAAGAGAAACAGAGAGAGATGAATGCTGATGTTTAATCACTTTTTTTTATATCCAGAATAGGACCCTAGTCTATGGGAGAGTACTCAGCCAATCTCAATGAACCAAAGCTAGAAACTTTCTCATAGTCATGTCTAGAGGTTTGTTGCCTAGAGGATTCTAGATCCTGTTAAGGTTATAAGCAAAATTAATCATCACTATTATCTTATTCAGTTATAACAAAATGTTTCATATGTGTCTGTCATGACCTTCAGCTATTTTTTCTTATAATTTTACAGCTTGCATATCTAATAAGAAGCCATTGAAGCTTAGTGATGAGGAAGAAATGCTTTCCGATTGACTTCCGATTCTGTCCTCACATAAAGCAGCATGGAAGCAGCTCTTCTAGATTTTCATCTTAAAGAGCTATACACTTAAAGCCTGAGCACTTGCCAAGACTGGGGCTTGCAATGTTGTCATATGGAGAAGATGGCATTCACATTTTGTGGGAATAAATAGACATTCTGTCTCCAACAGGAACCAAAGTCAGAAGCCAACTGTCAAACTGTAATCCATTTATTACAATTGCTTAATTGTAAATATGCATATCATTAATGAATTTTAATCTTGAAATATCTTATATCTATTATGATCTCCTTCAATATCTTCTCTGTGTGATTTAATTTATTTAAAATTTTATAGGATTATTTTTGAAATCTATAATTTCTTCAATAGCCCCTGAATGGGATAATATTTGTATATGACTATACCTGAAATTAAACTTTTGCTTCAGTAGTACAATCATATGCCTGTATTCTTTGTTCTTTATAAATGACATTTTGATTTTAAACATTAAAACATAAATACAATTGTTGAATATAATTTTGCTTGTTTCTTAACATATCAGAATAATTTAAGCAATATAAGTAACTTAAAATAATACTTTAAATACTCTGAGTATATAAATGTAAACTTTATTATTTAAACAATAATAAACACACATACTCTAATTTTATTATCTTCTAAAAGCTGTGTGATGTTAGTTTTGCTACAATAACAATCCATTCAAAAGTTTCCATGTTTGTCCCTGGAGAAGTGACTTAGTGGCTAAGACCATTTCCTTTTCTTTCAGAGAACCAGAGTTTGATTTAAGGCACCCACATTGGTGTCTCACAACTATCTGTACCTTCAGCTCTCAGGGGCAGGAGGCCATTGGCACCTGTGTTTATATGTACATACTCACATAGACATACTGATATAAGAGACACAAAGTCAAAGAAATCAAATCCATAAAGGACTTACTAATAGATTTGCTGAAGAAAATCTCAATCCACACAGTAGGATTTAGCAAAAGGAGCACTGCTTGCAAACATACCAATGATAAGTAGTATGCTAACCAGGCCTGTTGGAGAGAAGAGAAATCTAGGACGTTAAGATGTAAATGTTTATTCATCAGGATGGCCAGTCATTAGGTCCTGAATCTCATACCAAAGACATACCTCTAGTAGATGGCTAAGGGGTGGCATTGTAGAGTCACAAGTGTGCTTCTATTTTGTTGTGCCCTGGCATGACACTAAATACTCTGTGTAATTTTCAGAAAAAAAATATAATTCTGCTTGGTGGGCAAGATGACCATGGGTAACTACTACTCAATAAAGAACAACACTTCTGTACATAAGATAATTCTGGCAATATGTAGTATCTTTGCTGTGTAAATCTCCTCTCTTCCTCAGTTGCCAGGCTTGTTGCAGTCTACTGTCTCTGTTTATAAATTGTTCAAAGTATAACCTGGGGCAATGACCCAGAAGAGATTTAAGGATGAAAGCCTATTCAAGAAATTCAAGGCATGAGCCTATGGTGTGTATAAGTTTAGGATATCTGCTGGGGGGCAACATTACCTTGGTATGTGAATGTAAATTCTCAAAGAGAAACTGTCTGGTTGAGAATAAAAAACTCCTGAAAGGAGTTTCTGTGTCTATAGTGATTGATGGGCACACTGGGCTTTCAGTACTGTGGAAAGATTACAATTTTGTAGATTCAGAGTCCAATGACTATACCTTGAGCTAGTTTTTGATTTCTGGAACAGCAATCCCTTGCTTCTCTCTCTTTGTGAACCAACATTGTATAATAATAAATAAAAACCTTTTGGAAGCCATTAATTTAGGTAACTTGGGTTTCTGCCCCTCTAAGAAATAATCCTATCATCAAGTAACATTTTGGGCCATAGGATAGCTCCTCATTTCATTGCTATACCCACCAACATATTTTGAACTCGCCTTGATTTATGGCTTTAATATCTTGGTAAAACTATACAATTCTGCTCCCATGTTGGAACACAGAATTTGTGATATCATAAGCCTGTGTTTCTGGGCCATGGTTACTCAAAATGGGTAAAAAATATTCTCTCTCTTATTCACCTTAAAATAATAGCTGTGGTTGTGAACCTTGTCTTTAGTGGCTGAGCTATCTCTTCAGCTCTGCAGTGGTGACACAAGCCTTTAATCGCAGCACTAGGGAGACAGAGGCAGGGGATCTCTGAGTTCAAAGCCAACCTGGTCAATGAGGCAAATTCCCAGATAGTCAGGGCTACACAGAAAATCCCTGTCTTGGAAATCAAGAAAACAAACAAAAACCAAAATAGAACAAAAATAAACAAAGAAGCAAACAAACAGTCAAAAAGCAAATAAAACAAAAATAAGTAATAACTCTGGGTGTTATGTTTGCAGGCAACATAACATAGACAGTCAACCAGGTTCTTTATTTAATGAAAAACATGCCCTTCATCTCTAAGGAGAGCATATAATTTCCATTAAAACACACACATATACATATAATTAAACAATAAAACAAATATAAAATAGTACCTGTCCCCAATCTCTTCTGAAGATATAGCTTTTTTAGGGATTCAGGTAAAAAAAACTTATTTTATTGTCCTTTAAAAGTATGATTCCAATTGAATGACTTTATCATGGAAACTTGGAGATGAATATTTTACAAAGAATTTTAAATAACAAAATGAGTTTAATTTTTAAGGAAATAAAGTAAAAAATAAATATTGTTCCATAATAGTGAGATATTACTACAATTCCTCTAACTTCTTGTCATACAAAAAATCACATTACATTTGTTTAAGCTACTCCAAATATGGGAAAGAAAATTAACTAGACATTTTACATAAAATTAAAAATTATGAAACTATAATATAATGAAAGCATTTTGAATATACTTTTACATGCCTACCTATCTACAGTATAAAAGAATTAAAGTGATATCTTAGATGATAAAACAATTACATTCCTAGAAGTTTTTGGCTTCATAATAATCAGTTTTGTCTTAGACGAATGCTAAACTTTGTAAGCAAATACTTTATTCATTTTGTTGTGTGAGATTTTCTAGGTATACATGAACAAATGTCTTTTGTTCACAGATAGGCCATTTAAAACGGAATAAGGAAGGCATAATATTTAATCTAGTTTATTAGGGACTTATGGACCCTCGGGTGACAATTTACTCACAGGACTATAGATAAGGGGTGTTGATCAGGAGAATGGGTGGCCCAAAGGCAGCCAAACCTCTGAAAACACACCACAGAATGGATGATGACTCCTACAAGCTGCATGCAATTTTTTCAATGTGTGTAGCATGAGTTCTAATTGATCTTAATAATAAAACCCAGAGTCAGATATTGGGGTAAATGCTGAATGATCATAGGGATAAAGAAGCAAGTCACAGACACATCTTAACTTGCCAATTTCCCAGCCAAAAAGAGGACTAAGCTCTGCTCTCCTTGAGGCTTATATTCCTATCTCTTCCCAGCAATGTCCCTTCCTGCTTGTCTGTAATGACCTCCAGACCCCTATGCTTAACTACTGGCTACCTCTGCCCTCTGATTTTCAAGCCAGCTTTATTTGTTAGGGAACAAACACAATAACACCACAAATGTGTAGGCATTCCACAACTAAATCTAAAACTTTTACTGTATTCAATCTTAAGAAGAGGCCTTATGAGTCATCCAACTTTCTGAGCTTGAGGTATCTTGCAAGACTGTGTCCTTCCCACGGGAGGAAATATTTCACTAAAGAATAAATAGCTATACAATCCCCTATCATTTCTTCTGGTTCTTATATACCACCACAACCTTAGGCTTCTGCTTAAGCCATGAAGAGCTTGTATAGTCAACAAACACACACTAATATGTATGTATATATTAATATATAACAGTCATAAATATATGTATTTACATAAAAAATATATATTTAAAAGCAAATTATATATACATATATGTATATATATATATATATATAATGTTTTCTACTGTTGCAATGATAATGATACACCATGACCTAAAAAGTGAGTTATGGAGAAAATGGATTATCTGATTTACACTTCCAGATCACAGTCATTCATTAAAGAAACTCAGGGCAGGTACACAAGCAGAGTTGGAATCTGGAGGAAGGCTCTGATGCAAAGGCTGTGGAGGATGCTGCTCACTGGCTTATTCCACATGGCTTGTCAGTGTAATTTCTTATAGAACCTAGGACTATTAGCCCAAGGATTGCACCACTCACCATGGGTTGTATCTCCTCCCACTTATTGCTAATTAAAAACAATGCCATACTGCCATAATGGAGGCTCTTTCCTCTCTAATGACTAACTAGTGTCAAGTTGGCACACAAAACCAGCCAGTACACATGTGTGTATACATTTATACATACATATGTTTAAAAATGAGAAAATATATTTGAATATTTCCTGGATTCAATATATATTATACATTGAAATGAGCAAAAACAACATTCTATTAACAAGACTTAAAGAAGTAATAGTTCTTAAAAATTGCCTTTCAGTTACAATTATATTTTAGCAGTGTTGTCATATTAAGTTAATATAATAAAATTTTGAATTAGTATTAACTAATGCAAACACATATTTGTATATATTTAAGTTTTGTTACATACTCTCATGTTCTATTGTACTGTGATATATAAGGGTATTTTCTTTCAAGTGTACCTGTCTTTCTCAGATGTAAGATAAAATTAATGCTTATTCATTTTCTTTTTCTTTTTTCCCCTGAAGTTCTTGGAAATAAACCTACAGACTCACACATTCTAGGTATATGCTACAACACTAACATGGATCTTCCGCTTTCCATGAAATTCATATTTTGACATAATTTTAAGTGATTTTTCAAATATTTACTCATACCTTTCTATTTACATGTATTATCCACTGTCATTATATTGAAGTTTTAATTGTCTTTTCTACTAAAAGAAGTCCTATTTAATTAATATGAAATGTGAATATTTAAAATTTAGTGTCTCAATCTACTTACAAAATATGTTTGATATTTTCAAAGGTGCTTACTCATATATAACTATTTAAAATGGTTTGGAATGTATTTTAGAAATTAATCTTTAACATGCATGTAAATATTTCATAAAAAATTGCCATTAACTCATTTTTAATTTCTCAGGATCATAAATACAGCGTCAGATTGTGGTAGATCACACATTCAGATCTGTTAATTAATCTAAGAAACAACTTTTTTGCTCATTCTTTTTTAATTTACCCTCAGAAATAAATTAATTTCTTCTCTTGTGTCAATTCAAGATCTTATACAACAAACATGGCATTTTCACCTATCAACGTGGATATTTGTCCAGAAGTGGTTTTTCTTTTGCAAATGTTAGAAACTTAATTAACTGAAAAGAATCAGAACTAAAATTTTGGAATCTGGGGGATATATAATTGGGGAAATATATTAATTGCAGACATGAGTTTTAGAATGAATTTCTGTTTATGTCGCATTAAAAACCAAGTGCTATCAAGGAAAACAATATAAATGCCAATCATTAGTTATTACTAATGTATTGAAAGAGGATCACAGAATATCTAACTACAGGAAGAGTAAATATAACGCTTAGTACAACATTCAGAAGAGGTCTTAACTAAGAAAACGTATGTGAATCTCTTTACACAATTATTTTGCTTAAAATTAGAGATAAAGCAAAAAAATTATAAAAAAAAACAAGGCCCAAGTAGAGTCCTAGGATACATTTGAAAAGAAATTAGATTAACATCTAATATTACTTAACCGTCGGGAAAAGGATTACGACTGATTTTTTAACTGATTGAATTAACATGTATAAAGAGATCAAAGGCTATAGATTAATGGTGTAAAGCAGGTCAACTTTAATAGGAAAGAGACTGAATATTTTGGTAAATTAGATTTGGTAAATTGGAGCTGATGCGGAGACCCATAGCCAGACATTATGCAGAGACAGAGTCTAAATTGGAGTTCTTCGTCGGGTCAGTCCCCTAGGAGCTTGGGAAATCTAGTGGAAGAGGGAGGCAGAAAGACTGTAGGAGTCAGAGGGGATGGAGGACACCAGGAGAATAAGGCACACTGAGTCAAATAAGCAGGACTCACTGGAGCTAACAGAGACTGAAGCTTCAAGTATGTGGCCTTCGTGTGTCTGCACCAGGTCCTCAGAGTGTATGTTGTGTCTGTTAGCTTGGTGTTTCGGTGTTTCGGGGGAACTACTGTGGGGGAAGTGTGTCTTTGAATCTTTTGCCTGCTGTTGAGATTCTTTTCCTACTGTTTGGTTACCTTGCCCATCCTTGGCAGTAGGGCTTTTTGCCCTGTCTTATTTTGTTTTCTTGTCTGTTGGAAGCGTTCTCTTTTCTGAAGGGAGGCAGAGGAAGATTAGACACAGGGATAGAGGAGATGGGGTTGGCCTGGGAGGAGTGGAAGAGAGGATACTGTGGTTTGTATGTGTTGTATGGAGAAGAATCTATTTTCAATTTTAAAAAATGAACAGTGAAAGAAGTAGGCAATTGAATTGCCATCTACACCTTTGAAATATTCTCCTTTTGTTTTACTCTCCTCTCATTTGCTATTTTTCTGATGATGTTTTGTTTTCCAGCTCAAGGCCTATATATAATATATATATATATATATATATATATATATATATATTTTACATCTTGGTTGTTCTCCCAGTATTAAAATGTCATCTCTGTATTTCTATAGATTTAAATCTACCTTTTGTATTCCAGGCTTGTATTCACAACTTTGTGTCCAATAATTCTCTTTGAACTTGGGCAGTGATATAGCCCCTAAATCAAAGTTTGCATGTCTCCCAGCTTATTTTTTACTAGTATTTGCTCAGGCTTCAAGTTTCCAATCTTCTGACACGCCTTTCTTGTACTCTCTCAAAAATATCAGCAAAGCTTGGTTCTACTTTCAAAATATGGAAATTTCCAAATATCTATATTTCTGTAGGTATGAAAGAGATTAATGCCACTGTGACTTCTGACTTGAAATACTGCAAAGTCCTTGGAACTGTTTTTCTTGTTAGCCTGCTTGCTTGCACATAAACTGACCAAATAAATCATATATATAAGGATGTTTTCATTTGCTATAGGATGGAACATTTGAGAGCAGACAAACATACCTAAGTGAACTGAAAGAAAGAAAATTGTTAACATACATAGAATTATCGGAAGCTTAATTTAAACACTACATAATTAAAATAAGTGATATTGGAGTATAATTTTAGAGAAATGTCTGTGGCAAGATACATCAACTTCTGAGACAGATATTCTTTAATTCTTGATGTGGCGTCTAAGCAAAGGTTCATTTCTGAGAAACATAAACAATAGAAGTTTAGAATGTGGTAAAAGAACATGAATTCACATCTACAGGAAAACAAGTATAAGTAAATTTTAAACAAAGACATGAAAATAAGAATTCAGAGACATGGGAGACTATAAGAGGCAAATATGAAACAATAAAATTATTGAAACCAGATTTATATTTGATTAGTCTACTGCTCCAATCAAAGCAGTATGCTCATATGTACACTTGAATGCCTCACTAGAAAAATGAAATGTTAGTGGGCAGTAGGCAGTATCTTCACTAGAGTTGTAAGAACAGCCTGGCATACCATAAGGCTGCCAGGGCAGTGGGCACTAGTCCGGAGCATAGGGGAGGGGATGCAGTCTGATAAAAGCCAGGCTGAGAATTTAGCTCAGTGAGAGAAGTATTCATAGCACAAGAATGAATATCTGAGTTTGATCATCAGTCTCCACATATATCCTGGACATGGGAATATGATCCCAAAAATGGGGAAATGGAGAAATATAGATCTATGGGGCTTAATACCCAGCCTAGCTCTATAAATTCATAGTCTCTATGTTCATTGTCCAAAACATTAGGTGGATAGAGACAGGAACATACGTGGCCTCATGTACATACATGCAGGCATATGAATACATATACACACAAAAAAAAGAAAGTGGTAAATGCTATAAAGAAAAGAAATCCTATAAATGGAATATATCCCATGATTAAGATGAAACACTATATCATCATTTCCCCCAAGATTCTACAATTTGTATTCCAATATGTATTTTCTATAACCAAATTTAAATAAGATGATTATTTACTAATTACTATTTTTCTTCATGGAACTTCATGTGATTATAGTAATAAATTTTATTTAAAAAGGGAAATGAAAGAGTAGGCTCCATTTGCTGTAACTTTCTAATTGGGTACAAGTCCCTCATCATAGAATAGTACATTTTTAATGTTTTAAGTGAAATTTATGCAGTGTGTAGATAATTCTTTGACAGTCTTTGACACTATAGTAAGTATAATATTGGCAAAGATTTTAAACCAATGCCTCATATTTATTCCAACCATTCCAAAAGCATATAGTTTTATACCCAGCCATTAGATAATCTCTTAAATTGCAATGATGTACTGATATAAGACGCAGAAAAGTTACCTAAATCTACATAATATTTTAACTACCTGCACAGAAGCATGTAGATGTGATTTGTTTAAAAGTGAAACCTGGATATTTACTCAAGCAAATAATGAGAAAATGAAGTTTCAGTGTCAAAACTAACCTAAATCTCAGGGAAAGATAAATTATAATATTCTTACTTCTTTAGACCCATTTTTTTTACTGTTGTATTGCAACGTCAGTTTTCTGGCCTGGCTAGGTCCTGCCAACACTTCAGCCCAAAATAAACACAGGAGATATATATTAGTTATAAAGCTGTTGGTCATTGTCTGTAGGGGAAGCTGTAGCCACACCTGCTTAGGGGTGTGCCTGACCACGACTGCAAGGGCGTGATCAGGGGACATAGAATGAGAGGCAGTCAGGGGGCCTGTTTTTGTTTCTGTTTCAACTTTCGGCTTGCTGTACAGACTGCTACCGTGTCAGCTGGCTAGGTCGCTCTGTAAGAAAGGCTTTTCCTTATTAAATACCCTTGTATTTCTACCTGGCTCCATATTGGTAATTTCCCACATTAATTGGCTATGGCTTCTCATTAGCTAGCTCTGTATTAAATATTTTAAACATTTTTGATTAATCTAAGTATTGCCACGTCATCTTATCGGGAAATGCTAAGACCTTCAACTCCTTTGTCTGCTACATCATTGTAGAGAAGAGAAGAGCGTGATTTCCTGTTTGTTCCTGCTTATATACTGTTACTGCCCAGCTATGTCATTTCCTGCCTATCTGTACAGACCTCCAGTCCTTTATGGTTAGCTAGTGGTAGTTTCTGAACAGCTATTTCACTTTCTGGGATCACATGATGAGTCCTATCTGCCTACACTTCCCAGAATGACTCTCATTTCCTAGACCCACCTATTTCACTGCCCTATTGGCCAACAGTGTTATATTAATCAATCAATAAGATAAACCTATACGCAGAAGAACATTCCCTATCACTGTATAAATGTTGTTTATATCATAATATATCAATAATTAAGTTGTTCTTTTGCTCCTTGAGTATTTTTTCCGAGTCAGGGTTTCTCTTTATTGCTTTGGAAATTGTCCTGGAAGTCTTTCTGTATACCAGGCTGGCCTCCAACTCAGAGATCCACCTGCCTCTGCCTCTGCCTCCCAAGTGCTGGGATTAAAGGCATGATCCACCAATACCCTGCTTTTCTCCAACTTCTTTATGTAGGCGTTTAGTGCTATGAATTTTCCTCTTAGCACTGCTTCAATACTGAACCATAAGTTTGTGCATGTTGCAATTCATTTTCATTGAATTCAAGAAAAATTTTAATTTCTTTCTTTATTTCTTCCTTCGCCCAGTAGTGATTCAGTTACACGTTATTCAGTTACCATGAGTTTGTAGGCTTTCTAGAATTTGTGTTGTTGTTTAGCACTAGCTTCAACCCATGGTGATATAGTAAGATACAGGGGGTATTCCAATTGTTTTTTATCTTTTGTTGAGATTTGCTTTTTGACTGAGTATGTGGCGAATTTTAAAGAAAGTACCTAGGGTAGTGAGAAGACAGTATATTCTTTTGTGTTTGGCTGGAATATTTTGTAGGTGTTCGTTAAGCCCACTTGAGTAATAACATGTTAAATCCCTATTTATCTGTTAACTTTCTATGTGGTGGGCCTGTCAGTGGTGAGAGTGGGGTGCTGAAGTCTCCCACTATTAGTATCTGGGGTTTAATATGTGATTTAAGCTTTAGTAATGTTTCTTTGAAGAATGTTTATTCCCTTGCATTTGTGGTATATATGTTCAGCATTGAGATTTCATCTTGATGGATTATACCTGTGATTGATATGAAATATCCTTCATCATCTCTTTTGATTACCTTTTGTTTGAAATCTATTTTGCTAGATGTTAGGATAATTACATCTATTTTGTTTTTCCTTAGGTCCATTTAATTGGAAAATCTTCTCCCAAATCTTTACTCTGAGGTCATGTCTGTCTTTGTCTTTGAAGTTGAAGTGGGTTTCTTGTATACAACAGAAGGATGGATCCTGTATTCCTACCCATTATGTTATCCAATGCCTTTTTATAGACAAGGTGAGTCCATTGATATTAATGGATGTCAATAACAAGCAATTGTTGATTCATGTTATTTTTTTGGTTTTGATGATTTGTTTCACTTTTGTAGGATTTGCTTGTGTGGAGTCCTCTTGCCTGTGCTTTCATTCCTCCTTGGGTTGGTGCTTTCCTTCAGTGTTTTCTGTAGCCAGAATGGCCAAGATAAAAAAAAAATACTGAGGACAGCTTATGTTGGAGAGGATTTGGAGTCAGGGAAACACTCTTCCACTGCTGGTGGGAGTGTAAACTTATGCAGCAACATTGGAAATCAGTACAGCAGTCTAAAAATATTGGAAATCAGTCTACACCAAGACCCAATAATACCCAGAGGACATATACCCAGAGGACACTCAAACATTCCACAAGGACAGGGGCTCAACACTGCTCATAGCAGCATTATTCCTAATAGCCAGAACTTGGCTAGATGCCCTTAAACCAAAGAATATATAAAGAATATGTAGAATACTACTGAGCTGTAAAAATTGATGACCTCATGCAGGCAAATGAATGGGACTAGAGAAAAGCATTCAGAAAGAGGTAACCCAGACTCAGAAAGACAAACATGGTATGTATTCACTCATAAGAGGATATTAGATGTTAAACAAAAATTAACCAGACTACAATACTGGTTTCAGAGAAGCTAGGTAACAAGGACAACCAAAAGAGGAACACAGGAATCATCCTGAGAATGGAAATGAGATGAGATCTACTATGATAGCTGGGCATGAGTGTGGTAAGGGAGAGGGGTTGGGGGATGAGAACATGAGGAAATGGGGTGGTTGAGGTTAGGAGTAATGAAGTAGAAGGGCAATGAAAGAGCTATCTTGAAAAAGAGAGCCACTATGGTGTTAGGTAGAAAATTGGTGCTAGAGTTATTCCCAAGAATCCACATGCATGACCCCACCTAAGACTCCTAGCAATAATGAAGAGGGTTCCGGAACTGGCCTACACCTTAAATCAGATTGTTGAATACCCCAACTATCGTAGTGGGGCCTCCATCCAGTCATCGATGGAACCAGACAGAAATCCACAACCAAGATCCAGGCTGAGCTCAGTGAATCTAGCTGAAAATAGGGAAGAGGATATATATGAGCAAGGGAGGCAAAGATCATAATGGAGAAATCTACATAGAGAGCTGAATCAAGCTCATGAAAACTAATGAAATTTAGATGGACAGTAGTAGACTGTAGGGAACTGAACAATGCCCTCCAAATGTAGGAGACAGTTGTGAAGCTAGGAACATCAGAAGGATCCCTGGCTGTAGAACCACAATACAAATGTTGTATATGAGCTAGCTAGTTGGAATCCATTCCCTATGGTGTGAAGCCTTGTTCAGCATTAATGCATGGGAGAGGGGCTGGATTTTGCCTCAACCTAATGTGTCAGTCTTTGTTAACTCCTCATGGAGCCCTTACCTGTGAGGAAGTGTGGACTTGGGGTGGGCAAAGGGGAAGGCAAGGGTGAGTAGGAGGAGGGGTATGAGGGATAACTATCTTTGGGATGTAAAATGAAAATTAAAAGAATAATCCCTAATATACTAATGGACATCAGGAGCCCATTCCCCATAGAATACTTTCTCAGTGATACACATGGGGACAGCCTAGTCCCTGCTCCAAATGATGCGACAGACTTTGATGATCCAACATGGAAGGTCTCACCCTTTCTATGGAGCAAAAGAAGAATGGGATAGGCAGTTGGGGGCAGCACAAAATGTAGCACCAAAATCGGGAAACAGAAAAACATAGATGAGAAGGGCCATAGCATAAATAACAGTTTAGTGCCTATAGAATCTACTACAGAATTATGAAAAAAAAAGATAAAACTTAAAAATTTACATTTTGTAACTGGATACCTGATAGTGAGACTTAAAGAAACAAATCATGAGGTGCTTGCCTGTGGAGAAAACAAGTTATAAAGAAAGCAGAAGTTTTCACAATTACTGAGCTAGAAAAAAAGATAAGACATCAAGTAGGATACATTTTGATTTCATTTGTTATGAAGTTTCAGAGAAGTGGCTTGTCTAAACCTGAGAATAAAATCTTGAAATGTGCTGAGTCTGAGGTCTAGTAAGGGATCCAATGGTGATACCACCCAATAAAACATTAAAATAAACCCATGGGAGCTGCAAGAATAGGTTGTTACTAGAGAAAAATGTCATCCCACAAATAATATTATATTTAGAATAAATATAGAGAGCATCATGTTTCTAAATTGCCATGAGTTATGAGAAAGCTACATTATAATTTTGGGAAAATAAATTTTCTTGTGACATCCCAGATTACATGTTATAAGAAAAACTGAAAAGAAAGCAGAAACCTAGTGCATTCTTTTTTTCTTTTCTTTTCTTTCTTTCTTCTTTTTTATTTTTTTATGTTTTGGTTTTTCAAGACAGAGTTTCTCTGTGTAGCTTTGAAGCCTACACTGGCACTCGTTCTGGAGAACAGGCTGGCCTCGAACTCACAGAGGTCCTCCTGCCTCAGCCTCCCTAGTGCTGAGAATAAAGGCATGCACCACCAATGCCTGTCCCTTTGGTTAAGGCATTCTTATACCTTAACCGTACTATCCTTGCACTCTGCTCTATTGAGATTAGTTACAAGTCACAATATTTAAAAAGGAAAAAAATGTTCTTGGATTACAGGGAATGTTTCACAGGCTTTAACAGTGCTATAAATGTGTTTCAATATCACTTCTGAACAATTTCTATTATAAAGTCATTTTATCCATTTGAAATATTTTTAGGAAGATACAATGATTTGAATTGACTTCCTATAGATTATTTGAAAGTATAATATCATTATTTCACTTTAAAATTGAGAAAAAAGGTGATGCTGTTTGCAACTTTCACATTTCAGAAATTTTCCATAAATTAACATTCTATTATCATTTAAAATTTCAAGGAGGAGTGTCAAATAAATCTACACATAGTAAAAATGTGTATCTGCTATAATCATTTATTGTCTTAATCTTCACACCTATAATTCGGGAAATGTTTACTCTGTGACGCTTATATAATTTATTTGATTGGCTAACTCTCTCTTAATGATTAACCCATTTCTATTAATCTATGTATTTCCAGATGGCTTTATCTTACCAGAGAATGACGGGTATCCTGTCTTCCCAGTAGTTACATGGCATCTCTCTAGTGGCTCCTATTCCCTTATCTCTTCCCAGAAATCTCCCAGTCTGTTAGCCCTACCAATACTTCCTTTCAGGCTACAGGTGGCCATTCAGCATTTTATTAAACTAATAAGAGAAACATATTTACAAAGCCTACAGAAGCACCTCCCCCATCACAAACACACACACACACACACACACACACACACACACACACACACACACGTTTTTGTCAAAAAATTTCTCTTTATGTGGGTTTGTCTTCCAAACAATTCTATTTTGATAACACATTACATAGATCTGATATTTGAATTAAAATTGCTGATAGAGTTTGATAGGTAGGATTATGAGGAGCAGCAAGGGATTAGCCCATTAACTTAAGTAATCACAACACTGTAACACAAAAAACTTTGGAGGTAACAGACACTCAAATATTAGCAGTGTTGATAGTTGCACAGGATTTAATTATGTCCACATTAATCATATCACACATTTTATATGTAAGGCCTTCTTCTGGTCAATTTAATGTTTGCCAAACTGTTCAAAGAGAAACAATGTTATGGAAAGTGAATCCATTGGCATAAAGCTGACATGTGTAGAAGTGTCATTTCCAGTAAAGTCCCGAAACTGACATAAATGCTCACCACTGGATATGTGAGGAAACAGGATTCAAGTCTGTTAATTTGGCACACTCTTTTTTCCCCTTTACCTTATTTTATACTTTGATTATATGTATATGTGCATTTAATTCTTTTCTTTGTACATTGGATTAATTACCAATATAGTTTATTATAACATAGTCAACTTTTTCTGAAAACAAAGGATGTGTCAGCTTAATAACAAATATACTTTGTGATTTCTACAATCTCTATACAATATAGACTTATTATTTTAAACACCTATGAGCTGCTTCCAAGCCATGCGAGGTATGAAAGCTGAAATAAAGACAAAAAAAAATTATTCTGAGAAACCGCCATACTGATTTCCAGAGTGGTCTTACAAGTTCACACCCACTCCCACCAGCAATGGAGGAGTGTTCCTTTTTCTCCACATCCTCTCCAGCATAGATTGTAATTGGTATTTTTGATTTTAGCCATTCTGACAGGTGTGAGGTGGTATCTCAGAGTTGTTTTGAGTTGCATTTTTCTGATGGCCAAAGATTTTGAGCACTTTCTTAAGTGTCTTTCAGCCATTTCAGATTCCTCCGTTGAGAATTCTCTATTTAGTTCTACACCCCACTTTTTAATTTCATTGTTTGTTGTTTTGGTGGCTAGCTTCTTGAGCTCCTTATATATTTTGGAAATCAATCCTCTGTCAGATGTGGGATTGGTGAACATCTTTTACCATTCTGTGGGTGGTCGTTTTGTCCTGCTGACTATTTCCTTTGCCTTGCAGAAGCTTCTCGGTTTCAGGAGGTCCCATTTATTAATTTCAGACCTCAATGTCTGTGCTACTGGCATAATGTTAAAGAAGCGGTCTCCTGTGCCAATTTGTTCAAGGGTAATTCCCACTTTCTCTTCTAGAAGATTCAGTGTGGCTGGATTTATGCTGAGATCTTTGATCCATTTGCACTTAAGTTTTGTGCATGGTGACAGGTATGGATCTATCTGCAATTTTCTGCATGTCCAAATCCAATTGTACCAGCACCATCTTTTGAAGATGCTATCTTTTTTCCATTGTATAGATTTAGCACCTTTGTCAAAAATAAGGTATTAGTAGGTGCATGGGTCAATATCAGGGTTTTCAATTCGATTCCATTGGTCTATCTGTCTATTTTTGTGCCAATACCAAGCTGTTTTCATAACTATGGCTCTATAGTAGAGCTTGAAGTAGGGGATGGTGATGCCTCCAGAAGATCCTTTATTGTAAAGAATTGTTTTAGCTATCCTGGGTTTTTTATTTTTCCATATAAAGTTGAGTATTGTTCTTTCAATGTCTGTGAAAAACTGTGTTGGGATTTTGACGGGGATTGCACTGAATCTTTAGATTGCTTTTGGCAGGATTTCCATTTTTACTATATTAATTCTAGCTATCCAAGAGCATGGGAGATCTTTCCATTTGCTGGTATCTTCTTTAATTTCTTTCTTTAAAGTCTCAGAGTTCTTATTGCACAGGTCTTTCACTTTTTTGGTTAGCATTACCCCAAAATATTTTATGTTGCTTGTGGATATTGTGAAAGTTGATGTTTCCCCGATTTCTTTCTCATTGGATTTAGTCTACCTCAAGATCCAGCCATTCATCTCTTGGGTATATACCCAAATATTGCATGTTCATACAACAAGGACCTATGTTCAACCATGTTCATAGAAGCATTGTTTGTAATAGCCAGACCCTGGAAGCAACCTAGATGCCCCTCAACTGAAGAATGGATTGAGAAAATGTGGTACATTTATACAATGGAGTACTATTCAGCAGAAAAAAGCAATGGAATCTTGAAATTCGCAGGCAAATGGATGGAACTAGAAGAAACCACCCTGAGTGAGGTAACCCAGTCACAAAAAGACAAACATGGTATGATACTCACTCATATATGAATTATAGACATAGAGCAAAGGATTACCAGCCTATAATCCTCTTCACCAAAGAAACTAGGAAATATGACGGACTCTAAGAGATAAATGGTCCCCAGGAATGGAAGTGGCATGAACTCCTGAACTAATTGGGAGCATGAGGTTAGGGGAGAGGGAGCTGCTACAATAAGAGCAAGAGAAAAGGAGTAGAGGAGAAGAAATGGAGGGGCAGAAATATTGAGTTGGGGGAAGAATAGAGGAGAGGGAGCAGGATGAGAGATACCATATCAGAGGGAGCCACTATAGGTCCGAGAAGATATCTGGAACCAGGCAGATCTCCAGAGACCCACAAGGATGACTCGATCTGACAATCGAGGCAATGGTGGAGAGGATAACCTAAAAGCCCTTCCCCTAAAATGAGATTGATGACTTCTCTTTATGCCATCCTAGAGCCCTCATCCAATGGCTGATGGAAGCAGAGACAGACATCACAGATATACACTGAGCTGAAATTGGGAATTTAGTTGAAGAGAGGGAGGAATGAAGGGCAAAGGGGTCTGTACCAGGTTGGAGAAACCTACCAGACAATTGGCTTGAACAAGGGAGAGCACATTGACCACAGATGCTGTCGGAGAGGCCAGTACAAGACTGATCCAGACCCCTGAACATGGATGTCAATAAGGAGGCCTCTGCACTCCAGGGAGCCTCTGGTGGTGGATTAGTATTTTTCCCTGCTGCAAGAAGGGTCTTTGAGAGCCCATCCCACGTAAAAGGTTACACTGTGGCCATGGACACATGGGGAATGGCCCAGGACCAGCACAGGAAGATTTGATGGACTTTGCAGGGCCCCCATTGAGGGCCCTACCCTGCCTGGGGAGTGGTAGGTGGATGGGGTGAGGGGTAGGCTGGTGGTGGGGGAGGAGGGATGGGGGTGAGGGGAGGGAGGGGGAGAAGGGACTTACATGTGATACAAGCTTGTTTCCTAACTAGAACTAATAAATAAATTTTTTTAAAAAGTCAAACAAAAAAAAAACAGTATGAGGAAATGCTGGAATTACAACATGCTGGGATCTTATGGACCCCAGACTGATAGTTGGGAAACCAGCATATGACTGGCCCACGCCCCCTGAACATGAATGTCAGTTTGGAGGTCTGGTTATCCTATGGGGCCTCTAGTAGTAGATCAGTATTAATCCATAGTACATGAATGGACTTTGGGAAACCATTCCACATGGAGGGATACTCTTTCAATCCTCAACATACCGGGAAGGTCTAGGCTCTGCTCCAAATGATATGATATGCTTTGAAGATCCCCCATGAAAGTTCTTGCCCTCCCTGAGGAGCAGAAAGGGGAGGATATGAGGTCTTTGGGGGGCATGGGAGGAGGGGATGGAGAGGGATCTGGGATTAACATGTAAAAAAAGCTTGTTTCAAATGTAAATAAAAAATTTAAAAAGAGAAAAGGTGGGTAAATGATGAGGAACTACAGATGCAAGGATAGCCAACAGAATAAAAGAAATGAAAGAGAGAATCTCAGGCATTGAAGATAACACTAGGAGAAATAGATTTATGCACTAAAGAAAATCTTAAGGACAACAAATCCCTAAGACAAAATATCCATGATATACAGAGCACCATGAAAAGGTCAAACCTAGGAATAATAGGTATAGAAGGTGAAGAAACCTAACTCAAAGAGCAGAAAACATATTCAACAGAATCATAGAAGAAAACGTTCCCAACCTAAGGAAAGACATGCCAATGAAACTATATAAAGCCTACAGAACACCAAATAGAGTGGACCACAAAATATCTGCTTGTTACATAACAATCAAAATATCAAACATCAAGGTACAGAAAAAATATTAAGAGCAGCAAAGGAAAAAGGCGAAGTAACATATAAAGGCAAACCTATCAGAGTTACACATGACTTCTCCATGGAAACTCTGAAAGCCAGAAGGTCCGGGATAGATATTCTATAAACACTAAGAGAACATGAATGCCAGCAAAGATTTCAATCGCTGTAGATGGAGAAAACAAGATATTCCACAACAAAGCCAGATATAAACAATACATATCCATTAATCCAGCCCTACAGAAAGAACATTAAGGAAAATTCCAGCCTAAGGAATTTAACTATACTTACAAAAACATAGGAAATAGATAGTCCCACTTTACCAAAGGCCAAAAGAAAAACCTGGGTGAATTCACACACAATACCACCACCAACAACAAATAGAAAACAACAAGAATTAACACTCAGTGGTCCTTATTTTCTCTCAATATTAATGGTCTTAAATTGCCGATAAAAAGAAACAGGCTAACAGAATGGATACAAAGACAGAATCCATCCTTCTTCTGCATAAAACTACATACCGCAACTTCAAAGATAGATATTACCTAAGAGTAAAGGGTTGGGATAAGATTTTCCAATCAAATGGACCCAAGAAACAAGCTGGGGTAGCTAAAGTACTATCTAACAAATTAGACTTCAAACTAAAATCAATCAAAAGAGATGAAGAAGGTCACTTCATATTCATCACAGGAAAAATCCATCAGAGAAAATTCTCAATTATGAACACCTATACCCCAAATACAAGGGCAACCATATTCCAAAAAGAAATATTACTAAAGCTGAACTCACACATAATACTTCACACACTTATCGTGGGAGATTTTAACACCCCACTCTCACCCCTAGACAGGACCACCAGACAGAAACTTAAGAAAGAAACAAAGGAAATAACAAAGTTCTGATACAATAAGATTTACAGATATCTATAGAACATCCCATGCAAAGGCAAAAGAATATACCTTCTCCCAGGGACACATAGAACATTCACTAAAATTGACCACCACATACTCAGCAACATAGCAAACCTCAACTGGTACCAAAAAATGGAATAAACCCCTGTATCTTATCAGACCACCATGCTTTAAAGTTGGAATTCAATAACAACATAAATTGCAAAACCCTAAAAACTCATGGAAATTGGACAACATGCAATTGCAACATTCCTGGGTCAAGAAAGAAAGAAAGAAATTAAAGACTTCCTAGAATTCAATAAAATTAAGACACAACATATCCAAACTTATGTGTGACGTTGATTGCAGTACTAAAAGAAAAGTTGATAGAATTAAGGGCCCATACGAAGAAGCTGGAGAATAGTCAGACTAGAGAATTAATAGCACAACTGAAAGCTCTAGAACCAAAAGAAGCAAAGTCACCCAGGAGGAGTAGATGCCAGGAAATAAGAAAACTGAGGGCTGAAATTAATAAAGTTGAAAGAAAGAAAATGATACAAAGAATCAATGTAACAAAGAGTTGGTTCTTCAGGAAAATCAACAAGATAGACAAAAATTTATCCAAACTGAGCAAAAGGCAGAGAGAGAACATTCCAATTAACAAAATCAGAAATGAAAAGGGGGCATCTGTTCAAATATCTTCATAGCAGCATCATTTGTAATAGCGAGAACCTGGAAGCAACCTAGATGCCCCTCAACTGAAGAATGTATAGAGAAAATGTGGTATATTTATACAATGGAAACTACTCAGCGGGGGGAATAAAAATCGATTCTTGAAATTCACAGGCAAATGGATGAAACTAGAAGAAACTATCCTGAAGGAATTTAACCCAATAACAAAAAGACGAACATTGTATGTTCACTCATATATGGATTTTAGACATATAGGGCAAAAGATTACCATCCTAAAAATCCACACTGAGAGAAGCTAGGAAACAAGGAGACCCTAAGAGAGACATCCATGGTCCCCTGGAGAAGGGGAAAGGTAGTAGATTTCATGAGCAAATTGGAAGCATGGGGGAAGGGGAGAGGGAGCTAGGAGAAAGAAAGGAGAGAGGTGAATATGAGGGAGCAGAAAGTTTGAGTTGGGGAAGAATAGAGGATAGCAAGATAAAAGATCCCATAATAGAGGGAGCCATTATAGGTTTAAAGAGAAATCTGACACTAGGGAATTTTTGAGATATCAAGGATGACACCAACTAACAATCTAAGCAATAGTGGAGAGGATATCTTAAATGCCCTTCTCTGATATTGAGATTGAAGACTACCTTGTATGACATCCTAGAGCCTTCATCCAGTATCTGATGGAAGCAGAAGCAGACACCTATAGCTAAACACTGAGATGAACTCCTAGAATCCAGATGCAGAGAGGGAGGAGTGATGAGCAAAAGGATCAAGACCAGGCTGGTGAAACCCACAGAAACAGCCTACCTGAACAAGTAGGATCTCATGGAGCTCAGGCTAATAGCTGGGAAACCAGCATAGGACTGATCCAGAACCCCTCAATGTTGGTGTCAGTGAAGGGACCATGACAATATATGGGTCTCTGGTAGTATTTATCCTTAGCATAAGAATGGACTTTGGGAACTCATTCCACATGGAGGGATATTCTCTCAGCCTACTCATACTGGGGAAGTCCTAGGCCATGCTCCAAATGATGTGACACACTTTGAAGATCCCCCATCAAAGTTCTCACCTTCTCTGTGGAGTACAAAGGGGATGGGATAGGGAATTAGATTTGAACAGGGAAGAGGGAAGGCAGAAGGAACTGGGATTGTCATAAAACAAGCTTGTTTCTAATTTAAATAAAAATGGTAAAAATAAAACCAGCATTTTAAACTTTAAATAAAAACATGCACTATGTTTCTGCCTTTTTTCAGATTTTTTTATAACATATAATCTAGAGATTTATTTTCCCAAATTTATTTTCCCAAAATTATAATGTAGCTTTCTCATAACTCATGGCAATTTATAAACATGTTGCCCTATATATTTATTCTAAATATAATATTGTTGTGTAATGACATTTTTCCTCTAGTAACAACCTATTCTTGCAGCTCCCATGGGTTTATTTTAATGTTTTATTGGGTGGTATCTCCATTGGCTCCCTTACTAGGCCCCAGACTCAGCACATTTCCAGATTTTATTTTCTGGTTTAGACAATTCACTACTCTGAAACTTCATAACATATGAAATCAAAATGTATACTACTCGATGTCTTGTCTTTTTTCTAGATCAGTAGTTGTGAAAACTTCTGCTTCCTTTATAACTGGTTTTCTCCACAGGCAAGCACCTCATGATTTGTTTCTTCAAGTCTCACTATCAGGTACCCAGTTGTAAAACTTCAATTTTTAAAGTTTTATCTTTTTCTTCATAATTCCTCTAGTAGAGTCTATAGACAGTCCCCTGTTATTTATGCCATTGCCCCTCTCGTCTTTTTTTTTCTGTTGTGCCACAAGTCCTAGTAAGTTTTGTGCCACCATGACATTAACTAGACATCACCATGGGATGAAGAATTTCAGTTGAGAAAATGCCTCCATCAGATTGCCTGTAGAATATGTGAGTCATTTTCTTGATTAATGACTGATGTAGGAGAGCTCAGCCTATTGGGGGAGATGCCATTGGTGAGCACATATTCCTGCTCTGTGTTAGAATGTGTGCTGAGGAAATCATGGGATCAACTATGGCCTCTGCTGCAGTCCCACCTTCCAATTTTCTGCCCTGACTTCTCTTCATATTGAAATCCCATGTGTGAACTGAAATGAATACTTTCCTCTGCAATTTTCTTTAGTTCGGTTCATGGATTTCATTACACCAGTACAAAATAAACCAATGCTTTGTGTTAATATAGACCATCTTGAATAGATGCTTAATTAGTAATGGTTTAGGTTCATTACACCAGTACAAAATAAACCAATGCTTTGTGTTAATATAGACCATCTTGAATAGATGCTTAATTAGTAATGGTTTAGGTTTATTTTTCTTTCTTTTCAATTTATTTTATAATCAATTTTATTTTATGTATCAAGCCTAAGTTCCCTCTCCCTGAAATCTTCCCATCCCCTCACTGACCCCATGCTTCCCACCCTGGGGGGGGGGCACATTCCATTGGTAATCATCAAAGTCTGTCACATCATTTGAGGGATGGCCTAGGCCCTCCTCTGTGTATCTGGGTTGAAAGAGTATCTCTCCATGGGAAATGGTCTCACAAATTCTATTTGTGCACTAGGGATTGAACACTGGCTCCACTGTTCGAGGTCTCATAGACTGCCCAGGCCTCCTAGCTGGCAGGCACATTCATAATGCTTGGTTCCATCAAATGCTAGTTCCCTAGCTTTAAGACTGGGGTTCCTGTGCTCTCACTTGGTCAGGTTAGCTGTTTCTGTGTGTTTCTCCAGCAGGTTTATTTTTTCTTAAGCTCTTTGCTCTCAATTTGTTGTTCCTCTCCCTAATCTGCTATGGCAGCTTCTGTTGCATCCAAATAAATTAAGTTCCTCCTGTAGACTAAACTAAATATAAATGTAGTGCAATGGCATTAAAGGTTTCTCCAACTGTTTAAAATCCACATCTTATTTGTAATCAGTGAACTATATGATGTGTTTGATATCTGGAATCAATTGAAGAATTTTCTTAAGTAGATCTTTCTTTTTGGTCCCATTGTTCAAATGGTGTCACTCTGATTTATTTGAATTTTGGAATTGTTTTTCTCTCCCCCTCTCTCTCTCTCTCTCTCTCTCTCTCTCTCTCTCTCTCTCTCTCTCTCTCTCTCTCTTTCTCTCTGTCTGTCTGTGTGTGTGTGTGTATGTGTGTGTGTGTGTGTTTCTTTAGAACTTTCCTTTTCATCAAAGGGCATGGATTTCAGAAAGTGCTACCCAGTTGCCATGGCAATTTTCTCTTCAAAAGTACAAGTTGAGTGCAATCTAGGATCAGTCCACTAACTAATTCATTTAGAGCTCAGGCACTTAATAGATCAATGCTTTAGCAGGTTAACTGTTTATTTTATTCTAATCTGAGTATATAACAAATAGTTTACCTCACAATAAAGAAAATTATTTTTGTGTTGATTCATTGTGTACAGTATTATATGCCAAACCTGAAATTATTTGATTATACTTTGATTCATGCTATTTTTGCATTCATACATTCATTTCAACAATTTATAGTTGTTTTATTTACATAGAATTAAAATGTATGTTCACACTTTCATTGGCCATTTAAGAAAAAGTAACAATATGTGGGAAATATTATCTGGTAGTAATATAATGACGAATAATTTCAATTTGCTGAAATACTTATGCTGTCACTAATGTTAGGTGTTTATATACATATATATATATATATATGTATATATATATATATATATACTTATATATTCTTATTTCTGTTTACATCTATACACACATTTATACCTACATATTAATATTAGTCAACAAGTAGTCATATTTTAAAGAAATATTTGTTTTATTTTATTTGTGAAATTATAATTAGATCATTTCCTCTTTCTCATTCCTCTTTCCTTAATCTCTTTCAAATTCATTGACTTTATTAATGAATTTTTTACCCACATATATGCATATTTATATACATATATTTTCCAAAACATAACATGCTGTATCTATAGAATGTTACCTATGTTTTGCTTTCAGGCTAAACATTTGATATTGGATAACGTATTTTTCTGTCCTTCTCTGGGAAAACTATGTCTTCCATTTCATCATTTATTAGTTGCTTGTAATTTTTTGTGTAGCTTAACCATTTTCACATAGACAACTTTGCCCAAAATGAAGCTAGGAATTACAGAAATGAGAGGATATTACTTCCTTCTTTTAGTTAATTTCAGAAGTAATTTAATTGTTAAATTTGAAACCTGATGTATGAGTTGTTTTATATTTAATAGAAATATATGTTATGCTTTTCACCAATGCTGTGTGAAATTAGATATTCTCAAACATAAGATGTCGGCTTAAGATTACCTTTGATATAGTAATAATTGTATTTTAAATGTTGGTTATATATGTACCCAAAACTTTTGGTCTGGAAACAGAAAACTTCCTGTTTTTAAACAAGTCTATAATTTGATTCTGCCTTTAACCAAATCAAACTGAAACAAATGCATACAGAATTTAAAATAAATAATATTTTCCATAAATGTATGTGGCAAAAGGTCTGTTTCCATAAATGTATGTGGAAACAGGTTTGCAATCCCCTTCTTTTGTTTGTTGGTTTGTTTGTGTTATCCATATGTAGGACACATAAATCAATCATTAGATTAATTGTGATTAAACTATTAGATATTTTTGTTTTTTAAATTATACTTTCTGAGAAATAATTGTCATTAAACAGGTATTTGAAGAAACTACATAGCATCTAAAAGTCATCCCACAGAATCTCAAAACAACCTAAAGGGAAATAGCAATATTTTCAAAAGAATTATAAGCAAATTTATATTAAAAATAGAAAATCAGCTATCTTCATGATGCAGATAGGTGACAGTAATGACTTTTACTTAGAGAATTATAAATGCCTGATGATGGTTCACTATGAAATTGTACCTTAGTGATTTGATTCACATGCCTGACTTCCGAGTAAAGTACATACCAGTGATGGACTAGACAAAAATGAAGCCCGTCACTCAGTTAGATGAAAAAACAAATTGATAAATAAGGAAACCAGAGCACTTTATTGAAAGAAATAAAAAAAAACAACACAAACACTGCAATTAGTCATTATTCATTATGTACAAAATCATGGAAATACTTAGCTGAAATTTTGATGTAAACAAAGCACTTCATCACTCTGAAGGCATTGTTAGTGGAACTAAAACTCTGCCCAGATGAATTCATCTTTCATGGGGACAGTGGACTTCTGGAATTTGCTAGACAATTGTGTTTTACCAACTTTCTTCTGAGTTATAGGTGTTTAATATGTACACTGGAATGAACTTCTAATGCAAAGAACCGATACCAAGTTTATAGTGAAATTTTACTGATTTTTGTTTCTGAGTCCAGGTCTCTTGTTTTGTTCTGTCGGAAGAGTTTATTAAATCACATCCCTCTCCACTGGCTTTTATATTTCACTGTGAATTCCAGTGGAGAATTACACAAGGTTTTGACTGTACAGTGAGGTAAAGCCTACCAGAAAAATTCACCCAGGTTTGAGAGTGAGCTGAATGCTTACTCCATGGTTGATGTAATTCACATAGTGGGGGTGAAATATTTTTGTTAACATTAAAGTCCTTCAGCATGCGAACAATTTCCAAATTTCCATGTTTATTTATTATTATAATAGTCTAATCTTACAACATGAGGTACCCATTCAATAATCCAAAAGATAAATGAGGAATAAATACTATGTGTCAGTGTAGTGCTAAGAGGCAGCATCCATAACAAAAATCATGCATACAGTATTACACGACAAAAGTTATATCCAAATTTTATATTCAGTGACATTGCTTTGTGCGACAAATGTCATAAATTTAGCTTATAAAGGAACTGAATTAATAGAAGACATGATGGAGAGACAATCACTGCAAAGGACACAGTGTATATTGATGAAGAACACACATACACACAGTTTGTAGTCTCCAGTAGCATGTGTGTGTGTGTGTGTGTGTGTGTGTGTGTGTGTGTGTGTGCCTAGTAACTGGCATTGCATAGTCAAGGATTGTATATCAGGTGAGATCAAAGTATTACAGGATATTTTACTTTTCATATCATACTTAAACTCCTCCCTTAACTGAATATGAATTTCTTGCAGCCTTAGCCCGTGGAAAATCTGAGGCACACAAACTCTGCCCTTTTTTCTTGTGCCTCTTGAATTGTCAATGCTTTTTGGATGCTTTGTGTTTCATTCTCTGTCTTCATGACTTTCAAATTATATTTACTTAGGTAAGTTTTGCCTCCGAAATTTTTAGCAAGAAAGTTCAGTAGAGAAAATGAATTCCAGCTGGTTCCTGGCTGCATAGTTTATCTACATGTCCATTCCCAGATATCTGTGGGACATCAGCAGGGCACAATGAGTGTGTTTTCTCACAACTGTCAAGATTCTGTTTACTAATTCCAGCAAAAAAAAAAAGTGTAGTTTTTACTTTTCTTAGGTTGACTTTTCTCTTGAGAAATCTAAAAATACAAATCCCAACTCATGTCTAATGAAATCTACCTCCCATGAATTGCTGTAATGGAATGTATTAACGTAATGAAAAGTACTAATTCTCTAGGCTAAAATATAGTATCATGTAGGAAAATCTTAATATCTTTTTACTATATTATGTAGATGATCCTGATCATATTTAAAATCTCTTATCCTTGTTCTACTCTAAAAATCTTGATAAAATGTTTGGGGGTTGTGAATGACCAAATTAGCTAATTTAATTAAATCTGAATTTCAGTATGGTGAACCTAAATTGCTACATTTAGTCATACCAGTTTTCAAATTCACAATCACACAAAATGGATTTTTTTTAAGTATTTTCATACTGTGAACTAAGTAAGGCTCATAGAAGTAAAATTGTACATATATATATATATATATATATATATATATATAAAATAGTGTCACTCAACTAGATAGATAATGGGGTAATGAAATTCTCTGTTATATTACATTTTTAACCATATAGGTTTAATTTAAATAAAACTTTAAAAAAGTAAAATTGGTATCAAATCTTATAGTCTTGAATAGTGGGTTATGTATTGATTGAAAACAAGCATAATAATGTAGACATTATTTTTAAGATGAGTGCATGTGAAGCTTTTAAATGTAATGATCATTTCATTTTATCCTTTATATTTATTTGGATAGAAATATACTTTTTGTAAAACTATATCTTATGTTAAAACTATACAAAGGGTGAAAACTAATTTTCATCTATTTTCCTAGGTTTTAATACTTCAGAGTCATTTTGGACATGTAGTCCATGCTTTCTTATTCTTTGTACTGTAGTTTCACACATTTCTGCATTCCAAAAATTAACCTGGATCAAAAACAAGTATGATCTCAACCTAGCCCATTCTTGGATAGTGCTGACACACAATTTTATCTCCTACATTTGGATGGCAGAGGCATGCAAATCAATGCCAGTCTGGTCGGTAGAGTGAGTTCCAGGGCAACACAGAGAAACCTTGCCTCAAAAACTCAGTACCAATTAATATTTTCATGAAATAATCACTTGTCTGTTTGCTTGCATTACTTATGTGGATTTTTTTCAAGTAAAATAAGGTAATTATTATTAGAAAAAATATTGTTAACTTCTTAATTATCACACAAGAAATCTTATAATAAGAATGTAGAAGTAAAATAATTTATTTGCAACAAAATGATAAGACTTTACAATATCATTTTAGTCAATTAAACTTTTGTCTTTTATTAAAAGTTCAGAATTGATAAGTGACTTTATCCAGCCTGAACATTTCTTTGGTATTATAAATACCAGAGAGAAGTTTATATTAATTTACTTTACCAGTAATGAGGAAGCACATGCAATCTGATGTAAGTGGAATTTTCCTCCATGATTTTATCTGCTTTCTGTGATCCTTTAAAATGATCAAAACAAAGGTCTTGGTGTTCCTCTAATAGAAAGAACTGCATTGGAATGAAAATAAAGATAAATGTTCCTTTAAAATGCTTTTACTCTACTTAAGACACTAAAGTCAAAGTCCATGTAGAACTATAATTGGAATTCAACACATAACTTTACCCTAGGCGTGTTTCCCATTTCATACTTATTTCAACTAATTCCTAAATGAAGTATTGCCACTAATAAATTACAAAGACATATTTATTTTAGGGACTCTTGTTCTCTGTATAAAAGAAGGTATTTCAAATTTTGCATTTTGGCCAGCAATCTGGAGCCTAGAATTCTATGCAAACCTGTTCTTCAACTCTTCCTTTTAGTCTATGTCTAAACATTTCACACACAATATCAACAAAGTGCCTTATTCTGTCATATGACTCACAAAAAATGTCATATTGTGAGCACTAATAATATTTATTTCAATCACTTATTTTTCAAGAAGGGCATGGTTACTCAGGATTTATTAATGCATCAACATTTGTACTTGTCATTAATCCCAGTCCCAAATTAGCTGCATTCACACCTTAAATAAACCCAAAGGTGAAATATAAACTCTAAATTAATTGAATTTATTATTTTAAATAAAAGATAATTCATTTAATTTAGGCAAATAATTAAAACCTTCAACACATTTTTTCTCCTTTAAAAAACCACCAGGAAACATGCTTATTGGCGATCCACTAGCAAATTGTCTTTGAGGCCTGGAAACCAATGCTTTTCATTTTTATCTGAGGACAACATTTTATGAACATAGTAGTATTTGCTGCTGATGTCAGAAGAGCCTAATTCAAATGGATCATTATTGTCTAATGAAAAAAATGTAGAGGTGATTACATGACTAAATTAATATCCTTGAAGATCTCATGTCCCACTTAGCCCTATTAAATAATAAACATACCATGATGCTCAAAGCCAGGCAATTGGCTCAGCAAATAAAAGGATTTGCAGCTTGTCTTGATGACCTGAGCTCAGTCCTTGTGACTTACATGATACAAGGAAAGAATTAAAATATAAGTTGAAATCAGATCTACACAAGCATGGTATAGTCAGTGGTTGCTGACACACACAGAGACACACAAACACACAATCAGACAGACACTCAGACAAGTAATTTCCCAAAAATAAAATAAAATGTGCATAACAGCCCTGTCATTTATTTTCATATTATGAAATACAAAAACTTAATTAATGTTAAACTCCTCCTAATTTGCTTTTCTTATAAAATGTCCATTATTCTTTGCATGTTACCTACTGGTAAAATTGTTCAGATCTTACATAGATAGCTGTATTTATGGCATTTCATGGCTGAAGTTTCTCTATCTTATATAGAAAACAAAATCAGAGACCCACAGCTAAGCACTGAGCTGAACTCCTGGAATCAAGTTATAGAGAGAGTGGAGTGATGAGCAAAAGGGTCAAGACCAGGCTGGGGAAACTTACAGAAACAGCTGATCTGAGCAAGGGGGAGCTCATGGACCCCAGTCTGACAGTTGGAAAACTGCTGTGCCCAAATTCTAAAACCTCAAAATCACCAAGATGCCCATTTTGATGCAAAAGCAGAGTCTTTTATTGCAGTTGTTGCACAGAGGGTTTTCAAGCAATCATGAAATATGACATAGTATGAAGATAGATGAGAAAAGCATCCCAAGTTAAAGAATCATCATACTTAATGTTTTTGATTGCTTCAGGGGAACTTGCCAATACACATAATTTTATATTTTGTATACCAGTTTGCCACTGGCTGATACCAGGGTTCAGAGAACATCTCTAGGAGGGTTCAGGCTCTAGTGGTGTGTACCAATGTGTTGGACAGAGACATACACTAGCAAGCAACAGGGAAACATTTGGGGGGGGGGCTTAAGCAGTAAAATGCTTTCACTGTAAAAATAGGAACTTTTGTCCTCCTAAGGTAGGACAAATCAATCACTTTAGGATTTCTGTATGTAAATTATTTTTACATGCATTTCTGTCACATGTTTCATTAGCTCCTAAATCTCCACCCAGAGCTATGTGTGCCTTAGTATTATGATAGGTACAGGATGCCTTTGCATACCATAGGGCATCTTTGAACTCATGACAGTGGACCAATGACATACGTTGGTTGCCTATCAAGTGTTTGAGCCTTTTGCTTTGACAACTTTGTTGTTCGTGTGATTGTTGGTGAGACTTTGCATTAGATATTCTTGACCTCCACCCTGTCCTTCTGTCTAAGGTTAAAATATATTTGTATAATATATATCCTAAGGACATAATCTATCATATGCCTTGAAATTATAGGAATGTTATCTAAAACTAAGCACACAAAGACAAATAAGCAAAGTAGAAGCCTTGCAAAGTACAAATAGAAAGACCATCAGAAGACACTTCCAAGCATACTGAAGTGTAAAATGAGTTATTATATTTGTAAATTCTAAAGAGTATCAGAAAGTCTACATTCTTGAAATCTCAGATAATAACATTAGTACATGTAAATCTAAACTAAAAATGAATTCTTACAGACTATGAAATACTAAGGGTAATAATACAAGATTTGAATATTGAAAGCTGAGATATATTGATAAGATGAAGAAAGAGTTGAGGCACTAATATATTTCAATAAATATAACATTATAGAACTTTGAAAAAATTAAATGTGTTTAAATAAACAGAAAACCAATTATTTGGAG
Source organism: Cricetulus griseus (assembly GCF_003668045.3). Taxonomy (NCBI): domain Eukaryota; kingdom Metazoa; phylum Chordata; class Mammalia; order Rodentia; family Cricetidae; genus Cricetulus; species Cricetulus griseus. The sequence continues at coordinate 45,875,876 of NW_023276806.1, read as the reverse complement.
ATCCAAGTAGTTGTAAATACAGCATAGACGAGCATATGAATGAAAAAAGATTACCTCGAGTTCAAATATTGACTTCCATGTACACATTGTTAGGTCCTAGATGTCCCATTACTTTTTACTTCATTTTTTATTTTAGAAGCAATCTTATTTTATATATCAATCTGCCCATTCTCTCGCCCTCCCATTCCTCCATGCCCCCCACCCACCACATACTCCCCAAGGATAGTGAGGCCTTCCACAGGGAATCATCAAAGTCTGTCATATTATGGGAGGGCCTAGGCCCACTTTCCTGTTTCTCCACTGCAATAGTATCCCACCATAGGGAATGGGCTCCCAAAGTTCATTTGTGCACTACAGATAAACACTGGCTCCACTGTTAGAGGTACCGTAGACTGGCCAGGCCTCCTAGCTGGCACTCACATTCAGAGGGCTTGGTTCGTTCTAGTTCTAGTTCCCCAGATTTACAACTAGAGTCTCTGTGCTCTGACTAGGTCAGGTCGGTCAACTGTTTCTGAAGGTTTCTCCAGCACCATCTTGGCTCCTTTGCTCATCTCTCCTCCCTTTCTACACCTTGATTTCAAGGAGTATCACTCAGTTTTTAGCTGTGGTTTCTGCTTTCATCAGCTACTGGATGAAGGCTCTAGGATGGCAACCAAGGTAGTCATCTGTCTCATTATAGGGGAAGGGCATAAAAGGCAGCCTTTCCACTTCTGCCTAGATTCTTGTGTCATCCCTATGGATCCCTGAACATTTCCCTAGTGCTAGCCCTCTCTCTAAACCTATACCGGCTTCCTCTATTAACTTATCTGCTTTCTTGTTCTCCTCTATTCCTCCCCTGACTCATTCTCCCTGATCCCTCTTGTTCTCCTAGCCCCTCTTCTTCTCTCCTTCTCTTTATCCTACCTCCCTCCTCTTTCCCCCTGTGCTCCCAATTTGCTCAGGGATTCTTTTTTCCTTTATTTCAACTAAAACAAACCGGAGACATAGTCTGTTTGGGGAGATATCTTTGTACAAATCAAGGACTGACTGGGTAAATGGAAAAGATAGTACTGGACATCTCAAAGAAAGCTGTTTCACATTTTCAAAGGGGAAAATGTCTCATAATATTAATTTTATGGGCAGAAATTTCCCTTCCTTACAAAGTACTTTACTCTCAAAATTGTTTGAATGATTCACAAGGGAAAGAATCACTCTGCCTGTTCCCTCTCTCTTTCTCCTCAGCTTTCATCCCAACCTCCAGGATACCCACTAACAAATTAAATTTGCAAGTGGAAAATGGTGTTAGTAATTATAGTAATATTTGTATAAATTGTATGTTTTCATCTATCCTTTCAATCATTTTGAGACTATGTAGATTATCTAAAGCAGTAAATTATTAATATGATTATATATGAACAGTGGTTATGTTGTGTTGTATAAGGAAAAGTGACAAAAAGTGTCTATATTTTTATTAAATAAGCAGTATTTTTTCTAAATAGATTTAATCGCCAATACTTAAAATAGAAGTATTGTTCCCACATTTTGAAAGGTGGAAAATGTTGGTATGAATTAAATTAGTACAGTCATTCTTTAAAAAAAATAATATTGAGGTTTTCTAGGAAACTGAAAGGATTACCATAGAACACAAAAATTCATTTTCTGGGCAGATAGCCAAAGTAATTGAAATTGGTATGTTAGAGACAGCCACATTCCAAGGCTCATTTCAGTATTACTCACATTGCCAAGATGTTGAAGTAACATCAGTGCCATTAGTGGATAAAGTAATAAAAATAAGCATCACTGTTTGAACAATAGAGAAAGATATACTACTAAAATTAAATGAAAGGACATCTGAAAATGGTAAGCATTATTCTATATGAAGTACTCCAGGCAGAGGAGAAAATAGGTCTTGTGCGATAACACATGAAGAATCTTTTTCTTCAAGGACATGTTGGTTTTTATAATCCATAGAATATTGTACAATATTTTATTTATTTGATTTTACTTTTCTTTCTTTAAATTGAAAACAATCTTATTTTACTTATCAATACCAGTTCCCTCTAACTCCCACCCTCCCACTCCTCCTATCATGTCCCCATCCCACTCCCCATTTACTCCTCAGAGAGCATGAGAACTCCCATGAGGAATTATCAAAGTCTGTCACATCAAATGTGGAAGGACCAAGGTCCCCCACCCTGTGTCTTGGCTGAGCAAGGTATCCCTCCATAAGGAATGGGCTCCAAAAGACTACTTCATGTGCTAGGTAGAAATATTGGTTCCACTGTCAGCGGCCGCCCATAGACTGCTCAAGTCCCCCAGTTGACCCATGTTCAGGGGGGCTAGTTTAGTTTTAGGCAGGTTTTGCAGCTATCAGTCTGGAGTCCATGAGTTCACACTTGCTTAAGTCAGCTGTTCCTGTGGGTTTCTCCAGCCTGGTCTTGACGACTTTATTCATCATCCTTCCATGATACAACTGGACTCCAGGAATTTGGCTGAGTTAAGCTGTGAATTTTGGCTTCTGCTTCCATCAGCTACTGGATGAAGGCTGTATGTAGGCATTTAAGTTAGTCATAAATCTCATTGTAGGGGAAGGGCATTTAAGGTAACCTCTCCACTATCATTTAGGTTTTTTGTTGGGGTCATCCTTGTTTATTGTTGGCAATTTCTTTAGTGCCAAATTGCTCATTAGCTCCAAGATGGCTCACTCTATCAAGATATCTCTTTCATTGTTCTCCTTCACTGTCGTTTCGCCAATTTGACCTTCCTGATTTCTCGTGTTATCTTCTCTGCCTCCCTCTTTCCTCTCTCCTTCTCCCTCCCCCATGCTCTCATTTTACTCAGATCTTCTTCCTTTCCCCTTTTCAGGGGTACATGTATGTCTCTCTTTGGATGCTCCTTGTTTCCTAGCTTCTCTATGGATGTGGGTTGTAGGCTGGTTAACCTTTGCTCTATGTCTAGTATCCACTTATTTGTGAATACATATCATGTTGTAATGGGAGATATCCTCCTGTATGATGTAAATATATGTTTGTCTTATTGCTGGTGAATAAATGCTGATTGGCCAGTACCAGGCAGGAAGTAAATATTGGTGACCACACTAGTAACACTGGGAAGAGGAACACAGAGGGAGTGTGGCTAGGGAGACAACATATAACCACTGAAGTAGTAACACAACAGAACATTATAGGTAAGCCACAACCTTGTGACAATACATATTTTAATAGAAATGGGTTAATAGTTAAGAGAGATTGTAATTAATATAGACTCTCTGTATTTATTTGGGGCTAAAGGCCATTTGACCAGGTGGGACTGAAACTCCAACTTCAACATTTGTCTTTCTGTGTCTGAGTTACCTCACTGAGGATGTTTTGTTATAGTTCCATCCATTTGCCTGAAAATTTGAAGATGTCATTGATTTTTTTTTTTTTTTTTGTAATGCCGTGCAGTACTCCATTGTGTATATGTAACACATTTTCTTTAAGTATTCTTTGGTTTAGGGGAATCTAATTTGCTTCTAGGTTCTGGCTATTACAAATAATTCTGCTTTGAACACAGTTGTGCAGATGTTCTTGTGGCATGAGTGTGTATCCTTTCGGTATATGCCCAAAAGTGGAATTGCTGCGTCTTGGGGTGAATAGATTCCCAATTTTCTGAGAAAACACCACAACTTCCAGAGTGACTGTCCAAGTTTCCACTTCCACCAGAATGGAGAAGTTTTCCCCTTACTCCACATCTGCTCCAGCATAAGCTTTCATTGGTGTTTTTTATTTTAGCCATTCTGACAAGTGTGAGATGGTATCTCGGAGCTGTTTTGATTTGCATTTCTCTGATGGCTAAGAATGCTGAACAATTTCATAAGTCCCTTTCAGCCATTTGAGATTCCTATATTGAGAATTATCTATTTAGTTTTTTACCCCATTATTAAATTATATTATTTATTGTTTTGGTGTTTAGTTTCTTGAATTCTTTGTATAATTTGGAAATCAGCCCTCTGTCAGATGACGGTATGGCGAAGATCTTTTCCCATTCTGTGCACTGCTGTTTTGTCTTGTTGACTGTGTCCTTTGTCTTACATAAAGCTCTCAGTTTCAGAGGGTCCCATCTATTAATTATAAATCTCAGTGTCTGTGCTCCTGTTGTTATGTCCAGGAAGCTTTCTCCTATACCAATGTGTTCCAAGTTCCCTCCCACTTTCTCTTCTAAGAGGTTCAGTCTAGCTGAATTTATGTTGAGGCCTTTGATCCATTTGGACTTAAGTTTTGTGCATGGAGATGGATATGGATGCATATGTAATCTTCTACATGTCATCATTCAGTTGTGCCAGCACCATTTGAAGATTCTTTCCTTTTGCCATTGTATAGTTTCAGTTTCTTTGTCAAAAATCAGGTGTTCATAGGTGTGTGGATTGTCTGTGTCTTAGATTCAACTCAACTGGTTCACCTGTCTGCTTTTGTGCCAATGTCAAGCTCTTTTCATTACTATATCTCTATTGTAGAGCTTGAAGTCAGGGATGGTGATGCCTCCAGAAGTCCCTTTATTGCACAGAATTGTTTTAGATATCCTGGGTTTCTTGTTTTTCCACATGAAGTTAAGGATTTTTTTTAATGTTCTATGAAAAATTATACTGTGATTTTAATGGGGATTGCATTGAATATGTGGTTTGCTTTTGGTAGGATTACCATTTTTAGTATGTTTATCTTACCAATCCAAGAACATGGGGGATCTTTCCATTTTCTGATATCTTCTTTAATTTCTTTCTTAAAAACTTAAACTCTTTAGACTCCCTACCATTCATTACATAGATTCCAAGGATTTTCCATTGCTCTAGGTTTCCACATTTCTTCTCAAATGCCCTCCAATTTCAGTCATCTACACCTATTCTGTCTTTGTCTATCCCTTGTCCAGACATTATCCCTCCTATTTCTATTCCACAAGCGCCCAGTCTATCCGCAAAATGTATTCTATTTCCCTCTCCGAGAACAATCTGTAGCAGGCTTCTTTGAACCACCAATGCCCAAAACATAACACAGACTTATTATTAACTACAAAAACTTGGCCTTATCTTTGGATTGTTTCTAACTGGTTCTTATAACTTAAATAAAACATTTTTTATTAATCTTTGTGCTGTCACATAGTTCTTGACTTTAATGTCTCATCCTGCATGTCCTGCTTCTTTGTGTACAACTGTCAACTCCCCCTTTCTTCTTCCCCAAGACCTCTCTATCTCCAGAAGTCCCTGAACTCTTCTTGCCTAACTCTTGGTCATTCAGTTGTTTGTTAACCCAATCCTAGTGACACATCTTCACACAGTGTGAAGGAATATTCTGCAATAGAGATCCATCCGTTCCCTCTAGAGTCCTCTTTGTTAATTAGCCTCTTTGGTTAAATGGAATACAGTATGATCATTGTCAAGTTAACAGCTAATACGATGTTTGTCCTCCTCACTCAGGATGTTTTTGGAGTTCTATCCCTTTGCCTGCAAATCTAATGATGTCATTGTTTTTCTCTGCAAGCAAATGAATGGAACTTGAAAGAAATCATCCTGAAGGAGGTAGCACACATCTAGAGAGAGAAATAAGCTATGTACTCATAAAAGTATATTGGCTGTAAGGTAAAAGATAATCATACTAAGATCCACAGACCTAGGGGAATTAAGTAACAAGGAGGATTGCAAGTGGATTTGCAATATTTCTCTTAGAAGGGAAAATATAACAGATTTTTTCAGTTGGATTGGGGAAAAGATAGGATTGGAAACAAGGCAGATAAACTGAGTGGGGAGAAAATCCTTGGAGGAATGACTGGAATTGGGCTGGGGGTGTTAAATCTAGTTCAATGGAAAATCCATGAAATCTATCACAGTAGCCCTTTCAAAGAATCCTAGTAATCAGGGACTCAGATCCTCAACTGGTCATTATCTGCAACCAGGCAAGGTCTCAAGTGAAAGGATTGGGACAACAACCCAGACATAAAGCCTTCAACTTACAATTTGTCCTGCCTGTAGAGTGTTCTGTTACCAGAGTCTAGAAGAATTCTGATCAAAGACACCAAAGAGAATTCATTCAGAAACCCTTGAATAGATACAGTGCCCCACAACCAAATAGTAGGTAGAGTCATGTAGTCCTAAGGAAGAAGAGCAGAAAGAGGAAGTAGAGGAAAAAGGATTGGAATAACCAAAGGGATCACAGAATAAATTGGCTGGGACTCATGGGGCTTGAACAGATCAGGGAGCCTACAGGAGTCTGACCTTCAACTACTGCATATATGATATGGCTGAGTAGCTTCGTGTTCTTCTAGAATTCGTTAGAGTGTGAACAGATACTGCCTCTGACTCTTTCACCACCTTTTTGGACACTTTTCCTCCTACATTTTGCTTAGGCCAGCCTTGATGTGATGGCACGTTCCTGGTCTTATTGTTGCTTGTTATGCTTCTCTGGTTGATCTCCCTGGGAGGCCTCCTATTTTCTGAGGGGAGACAGAAGGTATATGGATCATGGGAGAGAGAAAATGGGGAAGGAAGAGAGTGTGGAGAGAGGAAGAAGGGAAAACTGCAGTCAGAATATAATATATGAGAGAAGAATAAAATATTAAGCTAAAAAAGAAATGAAATGAAAAGTCAAATAAGAAATCTTACCTGAGAGTAAAGCAAGGCTGAACATATAGCTGAGTGCCTCAACATATGATTAGGTTGTCTCAACCATAAACTTGTCCCCACCAAAAATAAATGAATGAATAATAAATAAATAGGCAAGGGAAGAAAGAATGTGACTAGAAAGGGTACAAAAATACAACTGTTTTAAATAATAAAATGCTATTTCCTGTATTTGAAATATGGTCATTGAACAGAAGATGTGATTATTAAGAAAAATATATTTTAATGAATTTTATTTTTAACACTGATACATAAATCTCTTCTTTGACTTTCTAAATTCCAGATTTCATATATGTGCTGTATATGGAATAAAACGACTGGGCAGACTTGTCTTAAAGGTCACCTGCTTAGTGGCCAGAAAATTCACTTATGGGACAAATTTTATGTGTCACTGAATTAGACCTGCTCCACTTTAAAAGAGACATTGGCAATGATCTGAAGAATGCCAGCCAAGGTGCAGCATCAGGGGCATTAGCACCACAGGAAAAGGTCAGACATTGCTTTCCAGACATAGTTTGCTTTGTGCAGATATTTTAAACTAGTTTTTAATATTTCTTTTCTTTCTACTAAATGTCCTGAGTACATTCGTCTTGGAGCTTTTCTAAATACATGAAAAAATTCAGAAAAATACAGTTCTTGGACATTTCATGTAACTTTGAACAAAGACTATTTGATATTTTATTTCTCAGATTAAATCTATCCTGTGAATTAATTCTTCAGTGGTTATGTAAGCTTTTATCATTTCATAACAAGGACAGAGACCAGTAATCCACCCAACATTAATTTATTTTGAAGTATTAACTTTCATATTTCTCAAAATCTTTCCCAGAAACACACAGTAACCTTGTAAATAGTGATTAAATCTGAATATATGTTTGATTTTGAGATAGGTGGGTAATTTATTCTTATTAAAAGCCATGAGTTGTATGAAGACATGGCAATAGTATTTTAGTCTTTGTATAACTTTTATAATGCCTAATGACAGGCATCATTTTTCATCCTTTCAAATATTTGTATGTTTGTAGTTTTTTTTAGTATCCCCCCTGTTTCTATAGAATGCATACATCCTTTTCTAAATAGATAAAGTATATATGGATTATGTCAGAATCACTTTTGTATGTTTAAAGGCTACACACACACACACACACACACACACACACACACACACACACACACACACGTATAATAAAATATAAGTATTTAATGTATTTAAAGTAAGACTGAATGATGTCATCAAATTTATAATAAGAAAATAGAGGGTTCTGATAAGACAATCCCCAAAATATGAGAAATAATGAATTTAAATCACTCATTATCTTTTATACACTTAATACAGGCTATGTCAATATTCATTATCTCTACATCTTTATTCACATCATGTTGTGTTCCACATCACACCACAGAGTCACAGACCACAACTTCCCTTGAATATTCATATGCCTGAGTGACCTGTAACCACCTATTAAATCTAGTATTGTGATAAGCATTCCAATGAATGCAAGTACAGCATCTCTGTTAAATTATTATGCATTTAATTCTAATAATATCAATGTTTAATTAAAAACCCACATATATTGATATTGACATAATTTTTTTGTGCTGGGAGATTCTTTTTGTTTCTTTCAGAAGATATCTTGTTCTTCTTGTATTTGAGGATTTCTTAATTGAAGTACCTGAAATAAACTGCATCTCCAAGTTTATTTCCTAAAGTTGTGAGAAATAGAGAAGATTTTACAGTGGGTTTCTCAGTACAGACTAGTTATCCAAACGATGACCACGATGTATTGCATGTAGAAAACTTTCAATACTGGCAGACACCTTTGTTTTGTCTTCACACAATTATATTTTCCATATTATTACTCTGGTTGTAAGTCCTGGAAAAAGTTTTTTTAAATGTCCATGAAAAACTACTGGGAGAATCAAACCTTATTAGAAAACAAAAGTTTAAGATATAATAAGAGAGTCAATCTTACAAATGCCACTAGGGAAGATGGAGGATGAAATGAGCAGTAGGTGTGTCCAGTGGTTGTATCTGGAACATGATTTTAAAAAATCTAACAGGGATTAGTGGCACTATTGAAAGAGTGGATGCCAGTCACTTTATATACCTCAGTTGAGAAAGTTTGGTATATCACAAAGTCTTTTCTGCTGAGGAAAGAGAGGCTTTTATACCTCTACCCATTGACCACTTGCTTGATCCATCCACATGTGGCATACAGCTGAAAAATTATTCAAGAGTAACTACAACCTGCTTTCATGATGAGAAAATTAAATCTCTTTCCAAATGGATATGAAAAACAGAAAAACCTCATTTCACTTAACTTGTACTTATACAAAATGTACTATAATTGTGTTTGGTTAAACTCTGAGAGTCTTAGAATGGAATCAGTGAAGCACAGTAGATAAAAACTTTGAGTATCGATTAAGAAAACTATTCAAGTTTACTTCCCTGTTCTTTACATTTCTGGTGTGAGGTCATATTTTATGAATGCATTTTTGTAAGAAAGGCCTTAAAACACTGTAAATTATAAGCACACTCACAAACACAGTATGTGTAATTTTGTTTTCTTTCCTTTTTTAAATTTATAACTATGTCATTTTCCTACCCCCGAACAACTCACCATATACTCCTCCATGCTTTTTTTAAACTCAAATTCTCTTTTTTCATTAATTGTTAAATGCACTGATATATATATATATATATATATATATATATATATATATATATATATGAATGACCATCTGTATCATGTTACTAGTTATTCAGGCTTTTGGGCCTGATCTTTTGATATTGGATAAATCATTCAGTGTGCTCTTCTCTGAGGCTCTGGAGACTATTTCTCCCACTCTTAGCATTCCTTAGCTGCCTGCAGTACTTTGTTTGTGATTGAGGTCTAGCAGGCTAGATCAAGGTCAGCACATATATTGGTGTCATTCTTGTTCACTTAATGTCTAGGAAGCATGTTGGTAAGATTTTAGGTGTACCTTCAAACATGTTTTAGGAGACTCAATCTCGTAGCAAATTATCTGATCCTCTGTCTCTTACAGTCCTTCTGCTTCCTCTTCTGAAATGTCCCTGAACAATAAGTGTGTGAATCTTTTGAAAACATTTCCATTGGCAACTATGCTTTACAACACTGCATTTTGCTTTATTATATTATTATGTAGTGGTTTCCATCTGTCACAAAGAGAGCATTTGTTGAGGGGGGAAGAGTTCGCTTTCCCATGTACATAAGGACAAATGTTTAGATGAATTTAGAACATTGTGCTGGTTGTTAAGTTCTCCTCAAGATACTTGAACTCACTATCCCTAAGTCATTGACTAAGTATCTAATGCTGACCTTGGTATCCACTTATTGTGTGGGTCTTAATTTCAATTAGAGAGCTGTTACAACTAAAGATTTCCAATTCAAGATTAAGAGTTATATCTTCAGTCTCCCATCGAAGGCCTCACCCTCCCTGGGTAGCAGAAAGCAGATTGGATAAGGAGTCAGTCGGGGGCAGGGGAAGAGGGGAGGGAGAGGGAACTGGAATTGACATGTAAAACAAGATTGTTTCTAATTTAAATAAATGAAAAAGAAGACAAAAATAGAATCCTATTTTCAAAAAAATTAAGCTTCAGCCACTTAAGCGTTAACCTGATTGTGACAACTTGCAAAAACTGTAGGATTAAATATCAATCACTGGTGTAGACATTAAAGACTCTTTTTTAATTTTCCACACAATTAATTCTATCACTAAGAAGAAATGCAGCCTTGTCTTGGAGTTCACGTAAAAGTTCTGGTACTCAGTTGCAGAGAAGAACAAGTGATGAGCAAAGGGGTCCAGACCAGGATGGTGAAACCAACAGAAATACCTGGCCTGAACAACGGGGAGCTCTTGGTCCCCAGACTGATTACTGAGAGGCCAGCATGGGACTGATCCAGACCCAGGAAATGTGGGTGTCAGTGAGGAGACCTTGGAAATCTATGGGGCCTCTTGTAGTAGACAGTACTGATCCCTAGTATAGGTGTGGACTTTGGGAGCTCAATCCACATAGAGGGATACTCCCTGAGCCAAGACACATGGCAGTGGGCCTAGGCCCTATCCCAAAGAATATGATAGACTCTAATGACCCCCTATGGAAAGCCTCACCCTCCCTGGGAAGCAGAAAGGATATGTGATAGGTTAGGGTTTTAGTTGGGAGGCGGTGGTAGGGGAGGAGGGGAGGGAGAGGGAGCTTGGAGTGACATGTAAAACAATCTTGTTTCTAATTCAAAAAAAAAGTTGGGGGAAAAAAGTTCTGGTACTCAGTGAGGTTTCAACTGAACTCCAGTAGTAACCATGGCCTAGTCATTTTGTTTCTGCAGTTATCCAAATACTGAAACAAACAAAATGAGAAAAAAGAGAAATGTGTATCCTACACCCAAAGGAAGACATTAGTTTTACTACAATGAAGGACAAATTAGAGCATCTACATATTTTTGAAAACTATGGACCTAAGGAGGTACCCTCTTATTACCAATCAGGGAAGACCATAATAATAACTGATATTGTCATTTGCCATGATTATTAACAACCTGTTTTCCTATGTTCCGCATAAAACTAAGCATAAGGGTACAAACTAACAATCGACCAATACTATCCTTGTGAATCTCTATACTGACTGTGCACAATGTCTCAATTCTACACAGGTATAATGAGTGGGCAATGAAAATTTGAGTGTAAATGATCATTGAAGACACTTTATTTTTTATTTATTCATCTCACATATATTACAACACCACCACAGTTTTCTCTTCCTTCTCTTCTCCCAGTTCCCCCCTACTCTGTCCTTTCCCCTCCCGCATCCACCCCTCCTATATTTCCCTTCAGAAAATGGCATGCCTCCCAGAGATATCCACAAAACATGGCATATCAAGTTGCAGTAACACTCCACACCACCCCCACTCATATTAAGGCTGAATGAGGCAGCGTAATCGGAGGAAAACTTTCCCCAAAGCAGGCAAAAGAGTCAGGGACAGTTCCTGCTCAAACTGTTAGGAGACCCATAAGAACATTGTAATACACAACTATAACATAAATGCAGAGATCATAGCACAGACCCATGAAGGCTCTGTGACTGTCTTGTCAGTCTCTGAGAATCTCTGAGTCCAGGGTAGTTGATTCTGTGGGATTTCTTGACTCTTTTCAACCAAGCAATCCTTCCCCTCTCCCCTTACCCAGGATTTACCTAGTACTGCCTAACATGTGATGTGGGTCTCTGCATCTGTTTCCATCTGTTGTTGGATGAAGCCTCTCCGATGTCGGTTATGATACACTTCTGTCTAAAAGTACAGGAAGGGATTACATTAGGAATCAATTAATTGACTTTTCTTGGCCGGTTGTTTTTTGCTCTATCTTAGGGTCTCGACTATTCAGTCTCTCTTCCTTGCCCTGCGGGCACTGTCAAGGTTGGAATCCCTTTTGTGGTATGTGTTTGAAGCTAGACCATTCACTGGTCAGACACACCCACAATTTTTGTGCCACTTTTATCCCAGCACATCTTGCATGCAGGACAAATTTTAGGTTAAAGATTTTGTATTTGACTTGGTGTACTAATCCCTCTGCTGGAATTCTTGCCTGCTTACAGGAGATAGCCAGTTCAGGTTCCATATGCCCCATTTCTAGAAGACTTAGCTAAGGTCACCCTCACAGATTGCTGGGAGTTTCCGTTGGACCAGATTTCTAATTCCAGTAATTTCTCCCATAATTTTTCCTTTCCATCACCCCCATCCTGATCTCTCCTGTTCCCATCCCCACCCACCCCCAGTCCATCTTCGAAAACTATTCTCTTGCCCCTTCTCAGGGAGATCTGTGTGTCCCCCTTCAGCCTTCCTTGTTCCTTAGCCCCTATGATTCTGTGACCGTTAGCATGATTTTATTTTACTTTATAGTTAATATCCATGTATAAGTGTGTATGTGCCATGCTTGTCTTTCTGGGTCTGTGTTACCTCACTCAGCATGATGTTTTCTAATTCTAGTTCTTTGCCTACAAATTTATTGTTATCATTTTTTTCACTGATGAATAATACCCCCTGTGTAATTTTACCACATTTTTGTGATGTATTCTTCAGTATTATTCAGGACCTATAGGTTGCTTCCAGTTTCTGGCTATTATGAATAAAGATGCTATGAATATAATTGAAGAAGGGTCCTTGTGAGAGTATGGAGTGTCCTTGGGTATATACCCACGACTGGTGTAGCTGGGTCTTGAGGTAGTTCAATTTCCCAGGAGTAGCATAACTGGGTCTTGAGGTAGTTCAATTCCCCATTTCCTGAGAAACACCATATTGATTTCCAAGGTGACTGTACAAGTATGCAATCCCACCAGCAATGGGGAAGTTTTCCTCTTGTTCCACATCCTCACCAGCATTAACTGTCACTTTTATCTTAACCTTTCTAACAGGTGTAAGATGAAATCACACAGTAGATTTGATTTTCATTTTCCTGATAGCTAAGAATGTTGAACATTTCTAAGTGTTTCTCAGCCATTTGATATTCCTCTGCTGAGAATTGTATTTAGAACTGTACTCCATTTTAATTGGATTATTTTACTTGATGGTGTCTATTTTCTTGAGCTCTTTATATATTTTGGGTATTATCCCTCTGTCATGTGGAGTTATTGAAAATTTTCCCATTGTGTAGGCTTCAATTATTTCCTATTGACAGTGTCCTTTGCCTTTCATAAGCTTTTCAGTTTCATGAAGTTACATTATTAAATTGTTGTGAGATATTTGTTTACACTGATACCTCAATACTACAAGTTTACATTGAATGAGAAGGCAGAGTAAGCATTTGTTTCACTGTAATTAGCCACAGAGACGTTGGAGGAAAGAGATGGGGCAGGGGACACAGGAAATTATAGGGTAGGGCTTAGAGAGATTCATGATCTTTGCCATCTAAGAAACATGGAGATCAGCTGATGGTTCTTCTTGCCACTCTTTGGATCCGTCAGGTTTTTACCACAATATCTGACCTTCAAGTTTTTATTAATAGAATAATATAAGTAAACATTCTACAGTTGCAGGAGTCAGCTGTCTACTACCTGCTCTGTGATGCATGTGGTCCCGTGCCCTCACACAACCACACACTCAACCCCCCTCCCTGCTACATGTGAACAGCTGCAGGTTCCCTAGACCCAACCTGTGCAGCACATTGGTTAGCCTGGCTGTTGGGACACCCTACTGCCATGGCTCACCTCAAAGGCCCAGGCTGAGCAGCCCTGTGCTACTAAGTGAGATATGTGAGTCAGACAGAGTTATCTTGGCTTGATCTCTCTTGCTGACATCCTCCACACACATCACTGAGCACCTCTGCTGCAGCTGACTAATCCCACACAGCTCTGACATTACTGCTGTGGAAAAAAAACTGATAAGTCAGCATGTCTGTTGAGACACACGGGAATTCTTAAGAGGGGAATTGGGCTTTATTTTAAAAATAACTTTTCCACATTTAGAAGTTGTTAGGATTCTGCTTGCTTCCACAACTGGTGGTTTGAAATTGGAAAAAGTAAATGAAGAAATAAATGACTTAGCTTGGATTGACATAATTATTATAATTACCATCAGCTTGGTAATTGATGTTTTATCCTTTAAAAAGTGGGTTGATATCTGTGCCCAAATATGAAAAGGGGGACAGAAAAGATACAAGTCTTAGAAAGACACACCAATAAAACTGAAAAAAATATTCAGAGAAAGAGGAAATTAGATCAGAAACTACCAAATCATAGTACGATGAAAATGAAGATGAGGGGCCAAGGTTATTAAAGAATGAATATTAAGTTATCCAGTCACCATACAAGAACTAGCACTAGATGATAGGCACCCCCAAGGCTATACAGAAATTATCAGGGATCCTCTAGATATTAGGAGATTTAAAGAAACAGTTTTTTCACATGGTATGCATTCATTCTATGTGAAGCAGATGATAAATTCATGAGCAAATTGGAACAGAATTATCCCCCAATATTGGAAAAATTTAGGTATAACAATATTGGAAGCTGGTGCTTAGTTACAATGAAAAAAATAGTAAAAAAGGAAACAAGAGTCATATTACAGTGAAATAGGGTTATCAGTGTAGTCAGACTTTTCTTTCCTGCCTGCCAGTTCCCAAATAACCAACTTAATACTAATTATAAATGTTTGGATGATAACTCAGTCTTGTTACTAGCTAACTCTTACTTTTAAATTTACCCACATTTCTTATCTACCCTCTGCCACAGGTCAGTACTTTCTTCAATGGGGCATGTTCATTCTGATTCACACTGCATGTCTCAAAAACTCTTAGACTCTCCCCTTCTTCCCAGCATTCTCAGAGGGTAGTGCTCCTTCCCAATGTCTTTTTGCCCAGTTATAGGACTTCTGTTCTTTTAAAAAACCAAATCAGATGCTTCCTTGAAAAGACATATCTTCATAGTGTACAAAAAGACTATTCAATAACAATCAGTAATGATAGTTCCCAAGAAAAGCTTCTTAGTGAAGATCAGTATGTTGATTTGCAAAGACAGTTTAGATTTGATGATCACACCTTGGCCCAGTATGATATAGCAGCTTTGAATGATTGGGACAGGTTGAAACATCAGAAAACAGGACTGAGTAAATCTTGAAATTAGGGTTGCTGATGCCTGTGGTAGTTATTTCATTGTGCAGAATTGGTTTGGGTATCTGAGATTGTGTTTTTCCACATGAAGTTGGGTATTATTTCTCAAGTCCTGTTAAGAATTACACTCGAATTTTGATGGGGATTGCATTAACTCAATAAATTGCTTTGGAAAGATGGCAATTTTTACCTTTAAATTCTACTGAACCATGAGGATGGGATATATTTACGTCTTCTGATATCTTCTTATATTTTGGTTGTGAGCCTAGCCTTTAGTGGCTAAGCCATCTCTCCAGCCCCTGATATCTTCTTCAATTTCTTTGTTTTTCACATGCCTGGTTAGAATTCCACCAACATACTTTATATTAGTTGGGGATATTGTGAATGGTGTTGTTTCCCTGATTACTTTCTAATTCTGTCTGTTTGTTATTTGTATACAACATGGCTAATACTTGCATTTTTTAGTTAATCTTGTATCCAGTCACTTTGTATACTTAATAAACTTGGAGAGAATGAACAACCTTGTCTCATTCCCGATTTCACTGGAACAATTTTATTTTCTCTCAATTTAATTTGATGTCGACTGTCAGCTGTAAATTGCTTTTGCTGTGTTTTGGTATGTCCATTTTATCACTGATTTTTCAAATACTTTTATCATGAAGGGTTGTTGTATTTTGTCAAAGGTTTTCGAGCATCTAATGAAATGATCTTTTGGGGTTTTTGTTTGTTTTGTTTTGTTTTGCCTTGTTTATATGGTGGATTAAACTAAAAGATTTCTTGTGTGGAGTCATCCCTGCATCTCTGGGATGAAGCTTGCTTTTCACATGATCATTGTGATATGTTCTAGGATACAGGTTTGGATATTTTAATGAGTATTTTTATATTAATGTACATGAGGGAAATTTGTCAGTAATTCTCTTTGTTAAGTCTTTGTATGAGATGGGTATTAGAGTGACAGTGGACTCATAAAATAAATTTGCTAATGTCCCTTCTCTTTTCATTTTGTGGAATAATTTGAAGAGTACTGGCTTTTCTTTGAAAGTCTGGTAGAACTCTGTGTTAAATCCAACCATTCTGTTAGCCCATGTCTTATTTGAGAATTGAGTACATTGATATTGAGAGCTATCAGTGACCAATGAATATAAAAATTTATGTCATTTTGTTGTTGTTGTTGGTGGTGGTGGTGGTGGTGGTGGTTAATTTGTGTCTGGATGTTTCCCCATTTTGGTTTTGCTGGTGTGAGATTATATATTTCCTGTATTTTCATGGGTATAATTAACTACTTTGAGTTGAAGTTTCCTTCTAGTACCTTCTAGGACTAGATTTCTAGATAGATATTGTCTATTTTTACTTTACCACTGAATATAATGTTTTCTCCATCTATGGTGATTATGGGTATAGTAGTCTGGGCTTGAATCTCTTGTGTCTTGGAGCCTAACTACCATCTGGTCAGGTCCTTCTGGCTTTCATATTCTTAGCTGAGAAATCAGGTGTAATTCTAATTGGTCTGCCTTTGTATTTTACTTGACCTTTGTCCCTTGCAGCTTTTAATATTCCTTCTTTGTCCTATGTGTTTGGTGTTTTGGTTACTATGTGATAAGGAGACTTTCTTTTATTGTTCAATCTATTTTGTGTTCTCTAAGCTTCTTGTAATAATAATCTTCTTGTATTTTGTGTTTTGTAAGCTTCATAGACAAGTTCTTTATGAGGATAGGAAAATTTTCCTCTGTGATTTTTGGCAAACATATTTTATGGGCCCTTGAGTAGGCATTCTTTTCCTTCTATTCCTACTATTGTTAGGCTTGGTCTTTTCATGGTGCCCCAGATTTCCTGGATGTTTAGTCAGGAACTGTTTATAGTTCTTCTATCCTATCTTCTATGCCTGAAATTTTCTCTGCCATCCATTGTGTTTTGCTGATGATAATTGAGTTTGTAGTTGGTTGCCTGGATTTTCCATCTCAGGATTCACTCAGTTTATGTTTTTTTATTACTTCTATTGTCATTTTTCTGGTCCTGAACAGTATTGTTCATTTCCTTCATCTGATTGCTCATTTTCTCCTTACTATCTTGGTATTCTTTAGGGAATTTATTAATTTCCTTTCATTCTTTGTTTATGATTTCCTTAAGTTATATATTCATTTCCTCTTTAAGGATATCTATCATCTTTTTTACATTGATTTTAAGAGTATTTGCAACACAAATAAATAAAAATTTGAGAGACTGGTATTGGGGTTAGCACTTTAAGCTGAAAATCAGAAAAGCAAAGTAGCTGATCATTAGCTGTTACTCTACCTCAGAATGAAAGGCGATTCTGGCTCCACCAACCCTCACACTCTAAACTCTCCTCAGTGTCACTGAAGAATCCTGAGACTTCATTGTTTTCCTATCCTCAATGTGGCTGGAGAATGAATACCTGATACTGACTGAGACCCTGCTTATGTCCTATATACCTCCCCGAATTCTGGGATTAAATGCATGCTATCTCAGTGGCTGATAGCATCTTTGTGTGAGCTGTTTCTCTTTAGGACTGAATCAATCTTGTGTGGATCTGGGTGGCCTTGGACTTGACTCTCAAAGATCCATCTATGTCTTAATCCTGAGTTCTAGGATTAAAGGTATGTATCATCACCTCCTAGCTCCTGGCTTCTGTAATTAAAGGTGTGTGTCTGATTTGTATGACTTGTGGCTGCCTTTGCTTTCTGAATCCTCAGGTAGGCTTTAATAAATCATATATAATATATTACCAAAAGTATTTTCTTGTGCTTCATCTGTGTTGGAATATCCAGGATTTGCTGTAGTTGATAGTAGGGCTCTGGTGGTGCCATATTGCCCTGGTTATATTTGAAAACATTAATAAGATGGACTATAGGCTTCTGGGTTTGAGGTAATCATAGGTTTATATTCTGATTTCTAAGTTGCTGTTTGTTGGATCTATGTTTTCCCACTTGATTTCTTTTTCATTTCTGGTCTTCTGGCCTGAATGTTCTGTGGTTCTGATGAATTGTCGTGTTCTCAGGTCCAACAGGATGTCTCTGCTGCAGTTTTAGCAGAGTGTGTGTCCTGTGGGGTTTAGTGTACAGACCTTGTCTCTGGGATTCTGGAGTTCTGTAAACTGGCAAAACTTCTGGGTTTCCAATTATTACTGTGGCCTCTGGTAGAACAGGGGCTTCTGAGGTTCTGGGTAACAGCAGTCCCTTTGTTTGAGCAGAGGCTTCTGCTTGAATTGTGGTCTGGGATATGGGGACTAGGAGACAGGTTGTCTTTTGGGGTAATCTTGGTGGTTCTAAGGATTGGTTGTAAGGGTATACGTTAGGTCTTACCTGGGGTTATAGGTACCTGCATGGGTGGCTTCTGGTGGAGTAGGGATATTCTGCCTGAGTTGAAAGAAAATCACATTGAGAGTGTCTTTGCATGTGTTTCCAGAAAGTTTCACTAAGTCATGAAGATATACCCTGGATAAGAACATCAGTAAATCCATAAGATAGTATCTAGGCCTAAGAGAATGAAGGCCTGGAAACCAATAGCTGGCTCTACTTGCTAACTGTGCCAATTGTGCAGAAGCCATGTGTAGCAAATTCAGACTAGAGCACAATCTGAGAAGTGCTTCCCTAGGTTAAGATGTACATTACCCTGATTTCAGTACCTGGAAGGGGGGGAGAGAAAAATAGTCAGAGGAAGATAGGAGAGAGTGTGTATAAGAGAGAGAGATCATATAGCAGCAAGAGCAGGAGAACGTAAAGGAGCAGGAAGAAGAGGAAGTGGAAGACAGACCAACAGAGAGGAAGGAAGATAATCTAATGCTTGATACTTCCAATTCCTTCTCCAATTTTCCCGAGAATCTCTATTGTGTTCTCTTAAACTGACTAAAGTCTACTGAAGAGCTCTTTTCCATCTAGACAAAGAAACAAATTTTACATGTGTTTTTATAAGAATGACAATGTAAATTGAAGTATTAAATGTAAAGTTTGTTTGATGTCATGAGAAAATTAACTTGCTTCTTCTTGAATCAAACAATGAATGCCGTATTTCCTAGTTTATATTTTTCCATTTTCTATTTTCTGAGAGCCTCCCATTCAAAAAGAAAAAAAAGTGTTTGTGCTTGGGTCTGCTCCAAGGGAACCTGCTAGAGGTAGTGAAAGTGATTGATAGCTCCAGCTGTTTCTCCTCAGGAGGCTCCACTCTCATTGTTTCAGGGCCAGATACTTAACTGTTATTGTGTGACTTAACCCAGTAGGGATACCTTTGTCAGTCCATTTTCATGGGAATCTGTATTAGACAGAGTTTTCTGGAGTTACAAATATCATAGAATGAATCTTTCTCTCATATATCTCATATATATATATTATATATATATATATATATATATATATATACACACACACACACACACACACACACACACACACACACACACACATATGAATTTATTAGAATGGCTTACAGGCTGCTGTCCAACAATGGCTAGCTATGAATGGAAAGTCCAAAATCTAGGAACTGCTCAGTCCAATGAGGATAAGTTTCTCAGCTGGTCTGCTAGCACCTTGAAGGAGGAATGATGGGTTGATGGAGTTGAGGGTAATCAGGCATTACCATTGTTTTCCATTGTTCTTAGATACTATCCCAACTGAAAGTATGACGCAGATTAAAGCTGTCTCTTCCAGCCTCAAGGTTTGGATTAAAGGTGTGTTTCATCCAGCCTCAAGATCCAGATCAAAAGCATGTAGTCTTTCTGCTTCTAGAACCAGATCACAAATGTGCCATTCATACCTGCACATAGTCAAGTTAACAACCAGGAATATGTTATGATAAATCTTTCCACTAAAAGCCGCTGAGTCCCACCACGACATATGAGCTTTATGCTAGTCACCTGCCAGAGTAGGCCCAAATAAATACATAGAAACTTGTATTAGGTACAAAGCTGTTTGGCCAATGACTAGGATTCTCATCTGTTAGCCCAGTCTCAATTATCATAAATCTATATATTTTATAAGATTATCTTATCAGACGCCTTATTGGCATCCCTCCTTGCTGGTGGCTCACATCCTGCCACTGGAGGAGGTGAACAGGAAAAAGGGACCCCTCCTGTTTCTCCTTCGCTTAAATATGATTCTCCTTGCTATGTCACTTCCTGCCTGGATCACCATTTCTCTACTACATTTCCCAGAATCCTCTTTGACTCCTAGTCCCGTCTACTTGCTCTCTCATTGGCCAAACAGTATTTTATTTAACAATCAATAAGATAAACATACACAGTACATTTCCCATCATCTTCTCTTTTCTGTCTAAATAAAAAGAAAGATAATTTATCTTTTATATGAGGAAAACTATAACCATAACTATCTGTCTTTAACTCTATCAAAGACCATAGAAGGATAATATATAAACTCTAGAATTGACAGAGACTTCTTGCTACCTGTACAGTCATCCAAAGTTCCTCTTTAATGTTGGGGCATCCATCTTTAGCATATAGGACATACTGTGTCTAGCACACTTCTCCATTTTAACAGGAACCCTTTAGTACTGTCTTGTTTTGTAAGTTCAGCAGTCACTTTCTTGTGGGTCCGGTATGTCCAGTTTATATAGCAACAAACAGTTCAGGCAAGAGCAGTTTCTTGCCCAAATGGCTAATCTTACAATGTTGAAAGCAAACTCCATAATGAGTTTCTTCGATGCCCATCCTCCTTTGTGACGTATTTGGTGTGCCAGGAGCAATTGTTTCTCACTGCCAAGATAAACCCTAAACTATTTAAATGCCATATTTCTGTAGGTCTTTGAAAGGTTTGAAGAATACTTATCCATCTCAAATACATCCCTGTATATCTAGATAACCTAACCTAATTATAAGTTCTTACTATTATAGGTAACTATATAACCTGTATTTAATTATGTATATCATTTTAAAAGATCTGTATAAACACAATACCTAAACAAGAGGAGACATATACATATCACAAAATTGATCTTAAAGTTGTACAAATAAATGAAAATCTATAACAATGCAACACATTCATTCCTATATCCTATTCCCCTTTTCTTTGTTTAAAAAGAGATTGACTATGCTCATTATCATTTATAACTAACCCCCTTTAAATGAAAACAAACATTTATGAACAGTATTTGGGAATATGGGCGTCATTCTTTTTAAACTGCTTTTTGCTGATTGGGGATGATGTTTATATACCATAGGGATCATGATAAAACATAGAAACCAAGTCCTTGTTTTTGTAACGCTGTATTGTCTCAGCTTTAGGGGGTCTTGTTTGATCAAACCATATTAGTCTGGAAGGAATACATAGCTTTTGATTTTCTGTGGAAATACAAGTAAAACCTTTATTTTTTAAGTAGCCTGTCCTTAAACTCAAATCCTGAAGTCAGAGCATTTTTAAAATGTATAAGTTGGATTAATTTAGCAGCATTAATAATCAAATGTATTTTAGTAGTAGTAATTCTTTCCTCGGCAATCAAACAATTTAAAGACAACAATATGGCATATAGTATCCAGATACTCTGTGTATTTTTTACCTTTATGTGGCTTTTTTATTATTTTACTTTTTCTTCCTTTTGTATCTTTTTTCCCGAGAAAAGGGTTTCTCTGTGGAAATCTGCCTGCCTCTGTTTCCTTTAGCAAATCCTATTGGCGTTGGCCACCACAACGAGCTACTCTATTTCCTCCTGTTATTTTTTCTCTCACAAGTCTACATATATTTTTAAATGTATTTTATATATATTTAAATGTAATTTAAACCTTTAGAGGTTTTTTTTTCATCTGGATCTGTCTTTATCATCTTGGGAGTGTGGAGTCTAAAACCCTTCCTGTTTCTCCTTCACTTATTATGAGTCTCCTTGCTATGTCACTTCCTGCCTGGATCAGCACTTCTCTACTACATTTCCCAGAATCCTCTTTGACTCCTAGTCCCATCTACTTGCTATCTCATTGGACAAACAATATTTTATTTAACAATCAATAAGGTAAACATACACAATACATTCCCCATCAGGAATAGCCATCACAGACTCTGAACCTGAAATGATGATTCACATACTACTCAGGTGATTTTTGAAACTTTCTTAGAACTACACTAGAATTCAGCATTCTTATCCAGCTGTTTTCCTCTTCCACTGCTACAGACTGTCCTAAGATGTCTTGTTTCTCCCTCCTGACCCTTCCTTGTTTCCTGTATTCCTGGTAGACATTTTCATCTTAGACCTCATTCAAACATTAACTTTCCTTTCTAATACATTTTTCCAAAGTAGCTGTAAAATTATGTGTAAATCATTAGAATTTTAGATTATATACATATTTTACAAATATAAATATATATTGTCATATACTAGTAAATATATTTTAAGTTTTTCATGTGTTACTTTTAGCTCTTTAATGCCATGAAAAAACATCACATTTCAAAATAGTTAACTATTTAAATTTCCTTGGATTTCAATTTTATTCATTGATATTATTCCATTAAAGACAATGTTATCATACTGCTGTCAAAGCAGACATTGTCCTGCATGCATATAGTTACCACAAGGGAACCCGAGGAAGGGGAATAAAAAGAAAACAGAGGAAAGCGTGACAAAAGAGTGTGACCCTTACTCAAAAGAAAACAAAAACCAAATAGAATGCTAAATTATCTGTCTGTCCTCCAATAATTAAGTATTTTATTTTTAATGATATATGAATATAGATTTTACAATGATTTATTATGACTTGTAATGCTATCAATGCAATATTTACCCAGGTCTATGATAAATATTAGTAGAATTATTTTTCAGTTATAAATACTTTTTCAGTTAATTTGTACAGTCAACATATGTATTCCCATACTTATATTTAATGCTTCAATAAGTTTAAATAAAGCTATGTACTTTTTCCATTGAATATATTTATGGTACTGATATTTATGATAACATTTTACATCCTATTTTTCCTAAATTTTTGTTTCTGTAATTTCTAAAATACACTTACTTATTTCCTATTACATGGTTTTTCTGAATGTACTATTGGGAGAGTTGTTTTATTTATTTATTTGTTTTTTTGTAACCCAGGGTAGTCAGAAATGTGTCAAATCACCTAGGATTACTTTGAAGTCCTACTCTATGTAACATACTATGCAAACAGGCCTAAGCTTTTCATTTTCAATTTATATAAGTTCTACTCTTGAACAGCTATGTGCTGCTCATGGTATGTTTTAAAATTTTGTTGTTACACTTATTATTAAATTTATTATAAAATATGACATTTTCATGCAAAAGTTTTATTTTTCTTCATTTTCCTTCTTTCCTCACTAGTGACCTATCTGGTTTATTATATTCCACTGTCCATTCTATCATTGATAGATTTTAATCTAATGGTGTCAGGGTGAAAATTTGCTGTATTTTTCTACATACAATATCTTCCAGTTTTTCATACTTTCTTTTGTTCTGTCTTAATTATTGAAGCATTGGTTATTATCATCATTGTAGGGTTATTCCAAGTTTTGATTCATATTGATGAGCATCTATGTAAACTCCAGTATAAATGCATTATTGTTTTTTCAGAAGTAATGTACTTTGTAACATTTATATTAAGAAATTATTCAGCTGCACACAGCTAAAATTTTCTAAAATAAGTCATTTAAAACATATTCATGTTATTTTGACATATTCCTGGAGAATCCATTGAAGCTTTCATGCAGCAGAGTACAGAACTTATTTTGGTAATAAATCAGTCTAGAAATGAAATTTCACTAAAACTCTAACATGGGAAAGAAACCACTTACATAAATGAAGTATAAATCTTGTTCACCTTGATTCTTGGCTTAAAATAAAACTCAGCATATCACAAATACAAAGAAAATAAGTACATTTTTGTATAATTATGAGTAGATAATAGAAGGCTGTTATTAATTCATCATCTTCAATTAAATATAGAAGCAAACATATATAACCAATTAAATGCCTTAGCTTTTTATTATAATTATGTTATGAGCTCAGATGAGCCTTTTGGACCACTATAAGCAATTATACAATCTACAATATTTTATCAAAATAAAATTACTAAATCTATATTGATGAATAGACTGATATAGAACAGTTAGTAAGAGTAGAAATATTACAAATATCAGTGTTCATGTCTAAGTATCCTGAGATTCTTTCAAAATATACAATTGCATGGTTCTTGTGTGGTATCATATTTATCTATTTTCTAACATTCAATATCCCCAAATTCACTTTTTAACTTAGTTTAACTTATATTTATTGAAAGAAGCTTAGAGTTTTGATACTCCATTATTTCTATTTTATTTCAGAAATGCACAAGTCACATTTCTTTCTGTTGTATTACAATAATCATTATGCTTTATTATCTTTTGGGCATTTTTCATTGACATAGAGTCTTCTGTCATACAATGCATGGCAACCACAATTTTCCCTCCCTGTACTTCTCCCAGCTCCCTCAGCTCCAGTCTCCTGCAATGATCCCTGCTCCTGGGTTTTCTCTTCTGAAAAGAGCACTCATCCTGAAGATAAAAGCCTGACAAGACAAACAAGATACAGTAATACAGGAGAAACGCCACCTTATGGAAGCTGGAAAAGGCAACTCAATAGGAGGAAAGAGTCTCAAGAATAGGCAAAAGAGTCAGAGATACAGCCACTACAACTGTTAGGAGTTCCACAAAACCACAAGTCTAACAGCCATAGCATATGCATAGAGGACCTGGTGCAAACCCATGCAGACCCTATGTTTGCTGCTTCAGTCTCTGTGAGCCCATGTGATCCCTGCTTAGCTTATTCACTGGGACATGGTCTCCTGGTGTCCTCTATCCCCTCAGACTCTTATAATGTTTTGCCACCCTCTTCCCTAGGGTTTCCCAATCTCTGAAGAGAGGGACCCAGTCTAGCCCTATAATTTAGAGTCTCCACATAATGTTTAGTTGTGGGTCTCTGCACCGGCTCCAATTGGCTGAAAGAGGACGCCTCTCTGATTCCAAATAGACAAAGCACAGATCTATGATTGTAGCAAAATAACACTAGGAATCGTTTTATTGATTTGTTTCTTTTTAGTGTCTGTCAGGTCTCTGGGGTATCAATTATCCAGTGTTTGGTCATCCAGATGGTATAGAACATGGGTTCTCTCTTGTTGGGTGGACCCAAAGTTAACTACACATTAGATGGTTAAAACTCTATGTTCCAGCCTGGTGTGGGTTGTGCATGCCTTTAATCCCAGCACTTGGGAGGCAGAGGCAGGCAGATCTCTGTGAGATAGAGGCCAGCCTTGTCTCCAGAGCGATCACCAAGATAGGCTCCAAAACTACACTGAATTGTTGTATCTTCTTATATTTTACCTTTATGATTGTTAATTTTAGATACTTTAAACTGTTAAGTTTTAATCCTCTTTTAGACTAAAAGGGGAATTGTAGGGGAAGCTGTAGCCATGCCTACTTAGGGGCTGGCTACAGGTGTGCCTGACCACGCCCTCACGAGCTTTCGAGGGCATGGTCAGGGGACGTAGGGTGACTGCATTTGCTCTTTCGCTTTCACTTTGCTTCTTGCTGTACAGAATGCTGCCACGCTGGCTGGCTAGGTCACTCTGTAAGTAAGGCTTTTCCCTATTAAATACCCTTATATTACTACCTGACTCCATGTTGGTAATTTCCCACTATACTACACAGAAAAGCTCTGTCTCAACCCCCCCCAAAAAAAAAAACAAAAATAAAACAAAACACTCTATGTTCCGTATCCTCTATTCTTAGCACTTATTGCAGTTCGGACAGATTGTAGGTGGTTTTGTGGTTGGGCTGGTATTCACAATTCTCTTTCCATAGCCTACAGAGAAACTTCTCATGCCAGAATTTATATTTCATTAAAAGTAGATTAATATGCTTATTTATGTGCATATATGTATACTTTTTTCCTAATTTTAAATTAATTGTACCTTTTAATAGTAACATAATGTTTGTAGTAATGTTTACAGTAATAATTTTAGGCTTATTTTATTGTTCATAAAGTATGTAACATTCAGTTCTTCAATGAGTACCATAGATTATAAATTACTATTGCCTTAATAAGAACTTCAGCTGTCCTATATATTTTCAATTAAGATTATTGTCCTAGCAAACAATCTGTAATAAATAACTTACTACATAAATTTTAATGTATAGTTCTGGTGCTCTAAAGTCAGAAACTTAAAAAAAATCTCAGTAGGTACTTTCAAATTCTGAAAACTTCCACAATGTTATATGAACACAGAAAACATGTTTATTCCTCTAGGTTGATGTAGCTATGTCCCAAGACACAGGCTTCTCAACTTAACTAAATCTATCTTGAGTCTTCCCTTTCATATGGAATGTTAGCCAAGTAAAAATATTTAACATTTGTACACAGTGGTTCTATAAATAGCCTTACTACAAATGGGCAATACACTCTACTAGAACTACATGATTGTATCATATTATTATGTTAATTTATATATCATTCTCTCTAGCAAAATTAGTCATTATTAATATATTTATTTCTTCTTTGTATCTATGGGTATTTTAATTTTTATAATTATTAACAATTATTTTCTTAGAGATATTACTTTGGACTATTAAGGTGAATGAGCCTACCTGTAGGTAAAATAGTAATCATTAATATGTGGATATTTGCTCAGCAAACTCATTTAACTAATATATTTGAACTGAATTCTGATAATAAATTTATGTTTTATTGCCATTAATTTTTGCTTGCATGCTGTCATATTCATTAAAATTAGCAGATGATTACAATTATCCATAATCACAAAAGCACATTGCCAAGAATGTTATGCATTTTTAATTATAGAAAAGGAAAGCTTAATTAGTCTCATCAGAATGGTTGGTATGAATGTTACATTTAGGTTTTTATATAAATCATAAGAATTAGGATTCTCTTAGGACCATTGGAATTATAATAGAAAAGGTGTATTAGTATATTTTATTTTTGAAAGTAATTGCATGACTGTTGATATAGCCTAATTAGTAAGATTAATTATTATTATGAAAATGCTTATTTAATAAATCTTGATAATCTGAAATCAGAAGTTCTTGGGAATTGACATTCAACAACGGTTATGTATTCACTCATAAGCTAGCTTCCATTTTGTTTTCTCTCAAACAACCATTTTATACTCCAGAAGAAGAAATCTGACTGTGATTATTTGCATATATCAAAGAAAATATCACAATTGACTTCTAGTTTTACTTTGAAAATCTACACATTTAAAATAATACTTTTTATTACTCTTTTCTCTGAAATATAAAATCCTTCTGCTCTTGAGCAACAAAATATGTCTAATTGATTCCCACACCTTTTTCTGCCAAAGGGCAATGTGACCTCAGAAAGATTTTTCAAATAAATTATTAATTACTTTACAGAATATTACAATAAAATAAATATTGGCAGTATATTATAAGCTTGTATTTTTAACAGATGTTTGTAAATACTATAGGAAGCATCTAAAGTAGAGTTCCATAGCACTTTTAAAAGCCTTTTGGGGTGGATTCTGAGTTTTCTCATGAAGCCTCAAATCGAGTAAAGAACTACAGCCAAATAAGGAATTCTGAGAGTGTGAAAAATAGTCTCTAGGGAAAAGAGTACCAATTAGTTATCCAATACCAAATGGTCAGCCCCAAAACCACTTATATAGAAGTAGCAATATTTGGATTGAGTACATTGTAGTTATGTCCTTTGGAATATGTGTGTATGCATTTATAAGTATTATGTGTGTATATATACTTATATATGTAGATAGATAGATAGATAGATAGATAGATAGATAGATCAACATTTAGGAATTTGACTGAGAGTAAGGGAATGCATGGGAAAGTTTGGAGGATGGAAAGATATTGAAGATATGATATAAACTTAAAAATAATACATTTATTTATTTTAAAATAATAAAAGTATATTAAAAATGTATTTAGGGTTAGTTTTGCCTCACATATCCCACATCTATCTTGCTCCCAACCCCATCAGTATTTATTTCTCCTATATTTATTCACATTTACACATTTATAACACCATATTCATTTTCTTCTTCTTTGGAAGATTCCCTTCTCACTCTGATACCCTCCTCATACTAGTAACCTAAACTGTGGATATTCTAAAGAAAACACAGATATCTGATGCTTAAATGCTAGTATCCACAAGTAAGATAAAACATTCAACATTCATCATTCTCTGCCTGGGTTACCTCATCTAGGATGGTTGTTTCTAGCTCAACCCACTTACTCTCAAGTCTCACAATTTCATTGTTTTCTTAACAGCTGAGCAATGTGTTATTATAAAGTGTCACTTCATTGATTGATTGATTGATTGATTGATTGTTAGTGTTCTATTTGGCACCACGAAACTGAGAGAGTGGGGACCTGTAAATGAGATTGAATAAAGTCTATTGCAACAGGCAATTTTATTCAGGGCATCAGACAAATTTTCTTCTCAGGGTTAAGCAAAGTCATGTGAGCAAAGTCCACTTGAGTTCAAGTTGAATTTAGTCAAAAGGACAAGGTCAGATGAGTTTAGGCTCTGTACATTCAAGAGGGCAACCCATGTTTGGAAATATCATCTAAATACTAATGACAAAATGATGAGTAACTTGTAGTAAACATTCTCTGTTTCTACCTCAAAGAGACACTAAACAACAATTTAAGAACATGTCCAGGTTATGGAAGAACAATAGTTACAGGACACTTATCTTTTTTACTTAGAATTTAGAAACAAGTTCTAAGAAATCTCTTCACACAGCTTCATACATAGACTTCTCTTACCATTCATCACTTGAGATTTAATTTAATCACACTCCTCTCTTAGAGATTAAGGATACATACCAAAAATAACATTGAAAGTTTGAAGGAGCCTGAGGAGGGGACGATGTAAAGGAAACATTTCCAGCCTCAACTGGGCTGATACGCACATGAATGTACAGTCTATGGCAGCATGAACAAGACCACAAAAGTTCAAAAGGGCAAAATCCTAACATGTAGAATGTGAAGGGAACCAAAGTACCACTTCCTATCAAAAATCCATGTGCAGTTATTTGATAGTTGATTGGAGAAGGGAATTAAGTTTCTTTCAATGGAGTGACACTATACCAGCAAAAGCCCAGTGCAGGCCACATGCTCAAGACAAAAATGGAATAAGTGTTTCTTGCATGTGTATATGCTTTTTAGTTACAGTTGTTGTTCATTTAGTTTAGATGTGTTTTAATATAAAAATAAATAAAGAACATGAATTTGAGTAGGAGGATATTGGAACATGGGAGTGGTTAGGGAAGGAAAAGAGCAGGATCAAAATATATTGCATACAATTTTAAAAATAAATAATTGCAAGAATAAAATATATCTAAACAATCAATAACAACAACTAATATTTAGCACAAAGGAAACTTGTATGTTCCCTATCTTGTTTAATTTGTGACTAGCAAGGGATAATTTGTAGGTCAATGTGAACTAATATTTTGAATAATAACTAAATATGTTTCCATGCATTTTCTTGTTTGTCAAAATGTGTAAAAGTATGAGGAGAGAGATATCCTCTCATTATAAAAATGACAAATATTAACTATTTCTTTCCCATATAATGCTTGTGAGAATGGATTTAAATTAGAGGAACTGCAGATTATTAAGTATGCAAACGTATTTCTATGAAAAAAACGGAACTTAAGGATGTACTTGTATTGTATAATTATTAAATAGTATAATTAGAAATCCTGCTAAATAAGCATGATCATTTTAGTTTTGTGGTGCACAAAGTTACTATGATGTTTAACTTTCTGTCAAATAGGCTTGGCAGTGGTGAGTCAATAATTGGTCATATGTCATTTAGGTATTTCTGTGAAGGTGTCTGAAAAACAGATGCAAAATTCATTCAGAATGATTGAGTATAACAAGTTACCCTTCATGATGTGGGTGGCTATGACTCAATCATCTGGAAGCTTACACAGAGCAGAGACAGACCACAATGCACCAGAGGGGGTTCCTCTAATAGCCTGTAGCTGCAGATTTGATTCTCTAGATTGTTGCTTTTATAATCTCTACAATCATGCATTTCCCTGCCTTGAAGTAAAGCCTGCCCCCCTCCCCAAGATCTGCACTCTGAACTAATCCTTGAGACCTTGTTTTTGATAGGCAGGTACTCTACTGTTAAGATAAATCCTCAATCCCCAGAGGAAATCTTGATTATATTTTTTCTTGTGATTTTCCCCTTTCGTTAGCAGACGGGAAATAAAAAGTGGTATCGCAGTAACTAAATCAAAGCATTATCTATACATGCAATGAAGGTCACAATGGTGACAAAAGGTAATGACAAATGGTGAATAAATAAAAAGAAAATCCCTGGCCTATGTGTCTTTCTGTATTTTGAGGGTAAAAACTGAAAATCAAGGGAGCAGGTCTCATTCAATTCTTATTCCTTAGATTAGTTCCTTATTGTTCTGATAATATTGTAATGTGTATTGGATGTGCTCTTCAACTTTGAGAGACTGAAGCAGTAGAACTGCCAGTAAGAGGAATGCCTTCTAATAGAAATGATGTTATGACAAGGTAATGGACTAGGGCCTTTGCCCCAAATACTTCTGTGAAGTGAGAAGGGCAATGGAATTTGCCTAAGTGGAACAAGGATGATTAAACAAAACTCTTTTTAAGTCTTTCTTCAGATCCTTCATCGGTTTAGCGCTGAGCACTCCCAGAAACTAAGATGTTAATGGCACACACGTAGCAGTTGCCAGGGCTTCTAGTTTCATTCAGACATTTCTAATTGGAGCCTCAGGCCTGAATCACTCACACATATATCCTCTACAGCTCTGCTCTGATAGATAAATAAGCAGAAAAGTGGAAACATGCAAGGAACAGTAGGTTTTCAGGAGACAGGCTGAGCGAGCACATCAGATAGCCTCCAGCTACTCACTGTGATGGAGCCTGGGAAGAGGTGATATTGCACCTTGTACTTTGCAACAGACAGATTTTGACAGGTCCTAAAGGCCAGAAGGAGTTTTAAATTAAAATGACAAGAAGATTCTACTACTATGAAAGACAGTGTTTGCTGTAACTCTTTACATAGAGTGTTGATAACGTACATACCACCAATTCACTGTTTTGAAAAGCATTGTTATGAAGAGAGAAAATTTACTGTTATGAGCCAGACAAATGCAAGGAGTAGGCCTTGCTGATCCTCAAGAGGGAACAGGTAGGTAAACAGACATTTAGAGACTTCTACTAGTAAATCTAGGCCATCTCTGAAGTAGGACTCTGAATCAGAGGGCCCCTTGAAACAGGTTGTGACATCATTGTTTATAGCATGTTTGGCACTTGTACAAATATAGCCTCACTTGTTCTCAACTTATTTTTGGGCTTCCACACTGTGGCTAAGTCTCTCTTCCATTATTTTACTACATAAAAATTTGTATTTCTGTGAAATTCACAGAATTTTTTTTCAATTTCAGGTGTTGGAGGTGTCATGTGTTATATACACAATCTAAAATAAAAACTTGTGAAATGTCAGCTCTCATAATGATGATATTCAGTGTATATGTACTGGAAATATATGGGTAGATTAAAAAAAAAACTTCAAGCTGTTATTTGGTAATTTTTTGGTTAATTATCCAAAGAAGTAGGTGATAAATGGTGTTGCTTTTCTATTTTTAGGTCATTACTTTATAACCTGAATCAAATTTTGGAGTTAAGAGGATAAATGAATTTCATAGTTTTGATGAAAATGGGAGACTATGTATAAGTGTATTTATCCAGAATTGACAATATCTACTGTCATTTATAGGGTATCAACTATAGCATATTTTATAACTATATCTTTTCTCTGTTACACACAATTTTTAAAGTTGTAATGATTTCCCACAAGAAAGAATTCAGTATTTAGTTAGGTTGTCCTTACTTCAACTAGTATCTTACATTAGTCAACATTTCTTCTTTTTTTCCTTAAAGTTTCTTTCTTGGTTATTAAAACACAATGAATAGACCTAAGTGTCCTGCCTGATTGAGAACAAACTCCTCCTACTTAACTGCTGCTACTTTGATGCTCCTCAAGACATACAGGGTACCTAATCTCTGGACACCACAGACGCCATATGACAAACAGAAGATGTGAAGAACATAACCAGGATTTGAATAACCCCTACACCCAAAAAACATACAACAAATAGACCCCTTAATGTAGCAGCGTCTCCTGCTTAATACTGGTTGGGGGATTTCTGTTCTGAAGATGTTTGCAATGTTTGCCAATACACATCTCTCACTTTTCCCTGGGTTGTTTTCTTCTCTTACTTATTTAACTAACAGAGAAAAAGAAACAACTGGCTAGATATTCACACTAGCATTAGCGTTAAAACCCTTAAACAGGACTTTCATTATTATATGAGTATAATAGTTCCTCCTAAGGGCTCTTGGGTCTTTGTCTGGCTCCCTTAACACAAATTGGGTCCAAGGAAAAGTAAGTGCACTGTTCACCACATCACCAGCCTCCCTGGATCCCAGAGACAGTAAGACACAGCTGGTGACAAGTCAAGCAGGAACTCATTTATTGGCTGATAGGAAGCATTTTTTTATACCAAATTAAAACTTTATTGAGTAAAGAACACTCTCCCAAGCACATGATTTGTTGGACTAGGTCTACATTACATGCAATGAAGCTGAACATGATGATAGTTTAACATGGAATGTCAAACAAATTAGTTTTTCATTGTACAAAACCGTTTATGTAGCTGACATGCAATAAGAAAATTATGATACTCAGCATTTCACTAATCATATGTGTAATGAATTTTTTAAAGGCATTAGAAGAAACTGGTAGATGTCTTTAGCATATAGTTCAAATAAATTAATCACATGTGCACTACTGAAACCTCCTTTAACCCCTCTTATTTCAAATAAAATCTTAGTGTAAACATCAATGTTGCTTGTCACTCTAAAAGACTGTAAACTCAGAATACAAGTTCTGAATTAATATGTAGTTAAGTAGGACAAAATCGAATTACCAGTTACTACAAAATTCCTTTAGGCACACTTAATAGTCCACTCTAAGCATTTCTTTTTCTAAGTCTCTCACATTAATGCCTAAAGCCTGTTTACAGTACTAAAATTCTATCATTCAAGCATCAATGATTATTTCAGATAAAGGAAATCATTCACTTCAGTAATGGCATTAATGCTACATTCTAAAAAGAAGGAAAAAAAACATAATTAACAAAACCAGTATCCATAATAGGATACATTGAAAAAAAAAAAAAAAAACTTTAAGGCAAAAGTGTGCTTTACTTGCGCAGCAGGAATTCTAGAATGAAACACCATATTCGCCCAAAACACAAAAATCTATGAAGAAGGTTCAAATTTGAATACTGTGTACATTAGATTCAAATCTGCATTTGTGAGTTTAATACTACCTCTGCTTGTACCAATAATGACAAATAAAACACACTCTTACACACATGCATACCCACACGAAGAAGTGATTGTTAATTATTGAGCATGGCTTGCATCCCTGAAGCGGACTCAAAAAGCAACCACTAAATGACATTATTCAACCATTAGAAATGTTGAGAGAAACTGTTCGGTGAATGTAAGGAATAGTTGAGGACAATGTATGGGTGCTGGTGACACAAAGGTGGGACAGATGGGAAAAAGAACCCGCTGAGATGTAATTACATGGGCAAACTTTTTCTTCGAGCCTTGTCTCTAAGACTAGGATTATGTATAGTAGCATAAGGGTTCATCCACACCTGGGTTAGTCTCAGACCGCTTACCTGTAAACCACAGTTTTTTGACACTGAAATGTTTTAACAGGGACATAGGACAACTTATCATTTCATTAAAACAACAACAACAACAAAAACAAGCAAACAAAAAACAAACAAACAAAAAAAAACAATGCGATGCTGAGGAAGAATGGATTCCTGGCCAAAGCTACTTCCGTTTCTTGATAAAACAAAAATAAAAGTTATCACCCACTCACTCACATATACAGAACCGTTCTTAAGGTTCGGTTGCGGGGCAGAAAGAGAAAGCCTTTACCTAGCTATGATCACCCAGTGCAACGCTTACTAGAATTTGAATCAACTACATTAAATTGTTATTATGTACCTTCCATATCCCCACCTGCTCCACCCAGCTATCCCAAACATCCCCAAGGAACCTAGGTATTATAATGTCTTTGTTTTCTAAGCCTCATACCTAAGGCTGTTGAGTACCACCTCCATGGGAACAAAATGAACACCCCAGGTACACTTTCTGTAAGCACCCCTTCTCCTCCACAATCGAGTGGCGTCTTTATGCTTGTATCTAGATCTCCAGGTCATCAGGCGGAGGTCTGATGCTGGTAGGGCTGCTGGCTCTGCCGGAAGGGTGCTGGTCCACAATGGCTAGGGGCTGGAGTTCATGTCCAGAAGCCATTTTTTT